>NW_027616918.1:0-169750 GCF_964187855.1 Myxine glutinosa
TTTTCGCACTTGTGTTGGTGTTGAAAAACCACTTTTCGCACTTGTGTTGGTGCAGGAAACCACTTTTGCACTTGTATTAGTGTGGAAAAAAACACTTTTTGCACTTGTGATAGTGTTGAAAAACCACTTTTCGCACTTGTGTTAGTGTTGAAAAACCACTTTTCGCACTTGTGTTAGTGTTGAAAAACCACTTTTCGCACTTGTGTTGGTGCAGGAAACCACTTTTGCACTTGTATTAGTGTGGAAAAAACACTTTTTGCACTTGTGATAGTGTTGAAAAACCACTTTTCGCACTTGTGTTAGTGTTGAAAAACCACTTTTCGCACTTGTGTTAGTGTTGAAAAATCACTTTTCGCACTTGTGTTGGTGCAGGAAACCACTTTTGCACTTGTATTAGTGTGGAAAAAACACTTTTTGCACTTGTGATAGTGTTGAAAAACCACTTTTCGCACTTGTGTTAGTGTTGAAAAACCACTTTTCGCATTTGTGTTAGTGTTGAAAAACCACTTTTCGCACTTGTGTTGGTGCAGGAAACCACTTTTGCACTTGTATTAGTGAGGAAAAACCACTTTTCGCACTTGTGTTAGTGTTGAAAAACCACTTTTCGCACTTGTGTTAGTGTTGAGAAACCACTTTTCGCACTTGTGTTGGTGCAGGAAACCACTTTTGCACTTGTATTAGTGTGGAAAAAACACTTTTTGCGCTTGTGATAGTGTTGAAAAACCACTTTTCGCACTTGTGTTAGTGTTGAAAAATCACTTTTCGCACTTGTGTTAGTGTTGAAAAACCACATTTCGCACTTGTGTTGGTGCAGGAAACCACTTTTGCACTTGTATTAGTGTGGAAAAAACACTTTTTGCACTTGTGATAGTGTTGAAAAACCACTTTTCGCACTTGTGTTAGTGTTGAAAAACCACTTTTCGCACTTGTGTTGGTGCAGGAAACCACTTTTGCACTTGTATTAGTGTGGAAAAAAACACTTTTTGCACTTGTGATAGTGTTGAAAAACCACTTTTCGCACTTGTGTTAGTGTTGAAAAACGACTTTTCGCACTTGTGTTGGTGCAGGAAACCACTTTTGCACTTGTATTAGTGTGGAAAAACCACTTTTTGCACTTGTGTTAGTGTTGAAAAACCACTTTTCGCGCTTGTGTTAGTGTTGAAAAACCACTTTTCGCACTTGTGTTGGTGCAGAAAACCACTTTTGCACTTGTATTAGTATGGAAAAACAACTTTTCGCACTTGTGTTAGTGTTGAAAAACCACTTTTTGCACTTGTGTTAGTGTTGAAAAACCACTTTTCGCACTTGTGTTGGTGCAGAAAACCACTTTTGCACTTGTATTAGTATGGAAAAACCACTTTTCGCACTTGTGTTACTGTTGAAAAACCACTTTTCGCACTTGTGTTAGTGTTGAAAAACCACTTTTCGCACTTGTGTTGGTGCAGGAAACCACTTTTGCACTTGTATTAGTGTGGAAAAAACACTTTTTGCACTTGTGATAGTGTTGAAAAACCACTTTTCGCACTTGTGTTAGTGTTGAAAAACCACTTTTCGCACTTGTGTTGGTGCAGGAAATCACTTTTGCACTTGTATTAGTGTGGAAAAACCACTTTTCGCACTTGTGTTAGTGTTGAAAAACCACTTTTCGCACTTGTGTTAGTGTTGAAAACCACTTTTCGCACTTGTGTTGGTGCAGTAAACCACTTTTGCACTTGTATTAGTGTGGAAAAACCACTTTTTGCACTTGTGTTAGTGTTGAAAAACCACTTTTCGCACTTGTGTTGGTGTTGAAAAACCACTTTTCGCACTTGTGTTGGTGCAGGAAACCACTTTTGCACTTGTATTAGTGTGGAAAAAACACTTTTTGCACTTGTGATAGTGTTGAAAAACACTTTTCGCACTTGTGTTAGTGTTGAAAAACCACTTTTCGCACTTGTGTTAGTGTTGAAAAACCACTTTTCGCACTTGTGTTGGTGCAGGAAACCACTTTTGCAGTTGTATTAGTGTGGAAAAAACACTTTTTGCACTTGTGATAGTGTTGAAAAACCACTTTTCGCACTTGTGTTAGTGTTGAAAAACCACTTTTCGCACTTGTGTTAGTGTTGAAAAATCACTTTTCGCACTTGTGTTGGTGCAGGAAACCACTTTTGCACTTGTATTAGTGTGCAAAAATGTTTTTTGCACTTGTGATAGTGTTGAAAAACCACTTTTCACACTTGTGTTAGTGTTGAAAAACCACTTTTCGCACTTGTGTTAGTGTTGAAAAACCACTTTTCGCACTTGTGTTGGTGCAGGAAACCACTTTTGCACTTGTATTAGTGAGGAAAAACCACTTTTCGCACTTGTGTTAGTGTTGAAAAACCACTTTTCGCACTTGTGTTAGTGTTGAAAAACCACTTTTCGCACTTGTGTTGGTGCAGGAAACCACTTTTGCACTTGTATTAGTGTGGAAAAAACACTTTTTGCGCTTGTGATAGTGTTGAAAAACCACTTTTCGCACTTGTGTTAGTGTTGAAAAATCACTTTTCGCACTTGTGTTAGTGTTGAAAAACCACTTTTCGCACTTGTGTTGGTGCAGGAAACCACTTTTGCACTTGTATTAGTGTGGAAAAAACACTTTTTGCACTTGTGATAGTGTTGAACAACCACTTTTCGCACTTGTGTTAGTGTTGAAAAACCACTTTTCGCACTTGTGTTAGTGTTGAAAAACCACTTTTCGCACTTGTGTTGGTGCAGGAAACCACTTTTGCACTTGTATTAGTGTGGAAAAAACACTTTTTGCACTTGTGATAGTGTTGAAAAACCACTTTTCGCACTTGTATTAGTATGGAAAAACAACTTTTCGCACTTGTGTTAGTGTTGAAAAACCACTTTTTGCACTTGTGTTAGTGTTGAAAAACCACTTTTCGCACTTGTGTTGGTGCAGGAAACCACTTTTGCACTTGTATTAGTGTGGAAAAAACACTTTTTGCACTTGTGATAGTGTTGAAAAACCACTTTTCGCACTTGTGTTAGTGTTGAAAAACCACTTTTCGCACTTGTGTTGGTGCAGGAAATCACTTTTGCACTTGTATTAGTGTGGAAAAACCACTTTTCGCACTTGTGTTAGTGTTGAAAAACCACTTTTCACACTTGTGTTAGTGTTGAAAAACCACTTTTCGCACTTGTGTTGGTGCAGTAAACCACTTTTGCACTTGTATTAGTGTGGAAAAACCACTTTTCGCACTTGTGTTAGTGTTGAAAAACCACTTTTCGCACTTGTGTTGGTGTTGAAAAACCACTTTTCGCACTTGTGTTGGTGCAGGAAACCACTTTTGCACTTGTATTAGTGTGGAAAAAACACTTTTTGCACTTGTGATAGTGTTGAAAACCACTTTTCGCACTTGTGTTAGTGTTGAAAAACCACTTTTCGCACTTGTGTTAGTGTTGAAAAACCACTTTTCGCACTTGTGTTGGTGCAGGAAACCACTTTTGCACTTGTATTAGTGTGGAAAAAACACTTTTTGCACTTGTGATAGTGTTGAAAAACCACTTTTCGCACTTGTGTTAGTGTTGAAAAACCACTTTTCGCACTTGTGTTAGTGTTGAAAAATCACTTTTCGCACTTGTGTTGGTGCAGGAAACCACTTTTGCACTTGTATTAGTGTGCAAAAATGTTTTTTGCACTTGTGATAGTGTTGAAAAACCACTTTTCACACTTGTGTTAGTGTTGAAAAACCACTTTTCGCACTTGTGTTAGTGTTGAAAAACCACTTTTCGCACTTGTGTTGGTGCAGGAAACCACTTTTGCACTTGTATTAGTGAGGAAAAACCACTTTTCGCACTTGTGTTAGTGTTGAAAAACCACTTTTCGCACTTGTGTTAGTGTTGAAAAACCACTTTTCGCACTTGTGTTGGTGCAGGAAACCACTTTTGCACTTGTATTAGTGTGGAAAAAACACTTTTTGCGCTTGTGATAGTGTTGAAAAACCACTTTTCACACTTGTGTTAGTGTTGAAAAATCACTTTTCGCACTTGTGTTAGTGTTGAAAAACCACTTTTCGCACTTGTGTTGGTGCAGGAAACCACTTTTGCACTTGTATTAGTGTGGAAAAAACACTTTTTGCACTTGTGATAGTGTTGAAAAACCACTTTTCGCACTTGTGTTAGTGTTGAAAAACCACTTTTCGCACTTGTGTTAGTGTTGAAAAACCACTTTTCGCACTTGTGTTGGTGCAGGAAACCACTTTTGCACTTGTATTAGTGTGGAAAAAACACTTTTTGCACTTGTGATAGTGTTGAAAAACCACTTTTCGCACTTGTATTAGTATGGAAAAACAACTTTTCGCACTTGTGTTAGTGTTGAAAAACCACTTTTTGCACTTGTGTTAGTGTTGAAAAACCACTTTTCGCACTTGTGTTGGTGCAGAAAACCACTTTTGCACTTGTATTAGTATGGAAAAACCACTTTTCGCACTTGTGTTACTGTTGAAAAACCACTTTTCGCACTTGTGTTAGTGTTGAAAAACCACTTTTCGCACTTGTGTTGGTGCAGGAAACCACTTTTGCACTTGTATTAGTGTGGAAAAAACACTTTTTGCACTTGTGATAGTGTTGAAAAACCACTTTTCGCACTTGTGTTAGTGTTGAAAAACCACTTTTCGCACTTGTGTTGGTGCAGGAAATCACTTTTGCACTTGTATTAGTGTGGAAAAACCACTTTTCGCACTTGTGTTAGTGTTGAAAAACCACTTTTCGCACTTGTGTTAGTGTTGAAAAACCACTTTTCGCACTTGTGTTGGTGCAGTAAACCACTTTTGCACTTGTATTAGTGTGGAAAAACCACTTTTCGCACTTGTGTTAGTGTTGAAAAACCACTTTTCGCACTTGTGTTGGTGTTGAAAAACCACTTTTCACACTTGTGATAGTGTTGAAAAACCACTTTTCGCACTTGTGTTAGTGTTGAAAAACCACTTTTCGCACTTGTGTTAGTGTTGAAAAACCACTTTTCGCACTTGTGTTGGTGCAGGAAACCACTTTTGCACTTGTATTAGTGTGGAAAAAACACTTTTTGCACTTGTGATAGTGTTGAAAAACCACTTTTCGCACTTGTGTTAGTGTTGAAAAACCACTTTTCGCACTTGTGTTAGTGTTGAAAAATCACTTTTCGCACTTGTGTTGGTGCAGGAAACCACTTTTGCACTTGTATTAGTGTGGAAAAAACACTTTTTGCACTTGTGATAGTGTTGAAAAACCACTTTTCGCACTTGTGTTAGTGTTGAAAAACCACTTTTCGCACTTGTGTTAGTGTTGAAAAACCACTTTTCGCACTTGTGTTGGTGCAGGAAACCACTTTTGCACTTGTATTAGTGTGGAAAAAACACTTTTTGCACTTGTGATAGTGTTGAAAAACCACTTTTCGCACTTGTGTTAGTGTTGAAAAACCACTTTTCGCACTTGTGTTAGTGTTGAAAAATCACTTTTCGCACTTGTGTTGGTGCAGGAAACCACTTTTGCACTTGTATTAGTGTGCAAAAATGTTTTTTGCACTTGTGATAGTGTTGAAAAACCACTTTTCACACTTGTGTTAGTGTTGAAAAACCACTTTTCGCACTTGTGTTAGTGTTGAAAAACCACTTTTCGCACTTGTGTTAGTGTTGAAAAACCACTTTTCGCACTTGTGTTGGTGCAGGAAACCACTTTTGCACTTGTATTAGTGAGGAAAAACCACTTTTCGCACTTGTGTTAGTGTTGAAAAATCACTTTTCGCACTTGTGTTAGTGTTGAAAAACCACTTTTCGCACTTGTGTTGGTGCAGGAAACCACTTTTGCACTTGTATTAGTGTGGAAAAAACACTTTTTGCGCTTGTGATAGTGTTGAAAAACCACTTTTCGCACTTCTGTTAGTGTTGAAAAATCACTTTTCGCACTTGTGTTAGTGTTGAAAAACCACTTTTCGCACTTGTGTTGGTGCAGGAAACCACTTTTGCACTTGTATTAGTGTGGAAAAAACACTTTTTGCACTTGTGATAGTGTTGAAAAACCACTTTTCGCACTTGTGTTAGTGTTGAAAAACCACTTTTCGCACTTGTGTTAGTGTTGAAAAACCACTTTTCGCACTTGTGTTGGTGCAGGAAACCACTTTTGCACTTGTATTAGTGTGGAAAAAACACTTTTTGCACTTGTGATAGTGTTGAAAAACCACTTTTCGCACTTGTGTTAGTGTTGAAAAACGACTTTTCGCACTTGTGTTGGTGCAGGAAACCACTTTTGCACTTGTATTAGTGTGGAAAAACCACTTTTCGCACTTGTGTTAGTGTTGAAAAACCACTTTTCGTGCTTGTGTTAGTGTTGAAAAACCACTTTTCGCACTTGTGTTGGTGCAGAAAACCACTTTTGCACTTGTATTAGTATGGAAAAACAACTTTTCGCACTTGTGTTAGTGTTGAAAAACCACTTTTTGCACTTGTGTTAGTGTTGAAAAACCACTTTTCGCACTTGTGTTAGTGTTGAAAAACCACTTTTCGCACTTGTGTTGGTGCAGGAAACCACTTTTGCACTTGTATTAGTGTGGAAAAAACACTTTTTGCGCTTGTGATAGTGTTGAAAAACCACTTTTCGCACTTCTGTTAGTGTTGAAAAATCACTTTTCGCACTTGTGTTAGTGTTGAAAAACCACTTTTCGCACTTGTGTTGGTGCAGGAAACCACTTTTGCACTTGTATTAGTGTGGAAAAAACACTTTTTGCACTTGTGATAGTGTTGAAAAACCACTTTTCGCACTTGTGTTAGTGTTGAAAAACCACTTTTCGCACTTGTGTTAGTGTTGAAAAACCACTTTTCGCACTTGTGTTGGTGCAGGAAACCACTTTTGCACTTGTATTAGTGTGGAAAAAACACTTTTTGCACTTGTGATAGTGTTGAAAAACCACTTTTCGCACTTGTGTTACTGTTGAAAAACGACTTTTCGCACTTGTGTTGGTGCAGGAAACCACTTTTGCACTTGTATTCGTGTGGAAAAACCAATTTTCGCACTTGTGTTAGTGTTGAAAAACCACTTTTCGTGCTTGTGTTAGTGTTGAAAAACCACTTTTCGCACTTGTGTTGGTGCAGAAAACCACTTTTGCACTTGTATTAGTATGGAAAAACAACTTTTCGCACTTGTGTTAGTGTTGAAAAACCACTTTTTGCACTTGTGTTAGTGTTGAAAAACCACTTTTCGCACTTGTGTTGGTGCAGAAAACCACTTTTGCACTTGTATTAGTATGGAAAAACCACTTTTCGCACTTGTGTTACTGTTGAAAAACCACTTTTCGCACTTGTGTTAGTGTTGAAAAACCACTTTTCGCACTTGTGTTGGTGCAGGAAACCACTTTTGCACTTGTATTAGTGTGGAAAAAACACTTTTTGCACTTGTGATAGTGTTGAAAAACCACTTTTCGCACTTGTGTTAGTGTTGAAAAACCACTTTTCGCACTTGTGTTGGTGCAGGAAATCACTTTTGCACTTGTATTAGTGTGGAAAAACCACTTTTCGCACTTGTGTTAGTGTTGAAAAACCACTTTTCGCACTTGTGTTAGTGTTGAAAAACCACTTTTCGCACTTGTGTTGGTGCAGTAAACCACTTTTGCACTTGTATTAGTGTGGAAAAACCACTTTTCGCACTTGTGTTAGTGTTGAAAAACCACTTTTCGCACTTGTGTTGGTGTTGAAAAACCACTTTTCGCACTTGTGTTGGTGCAGGAAACCACTTTTGCAATTGTATTAGTGTGGAAAACACACTTTTTGCACTTGTGATAGTGTTGAAAAACCACTTTTCGCACTTGTGTTAATGTTGAAAAACCACTTTTCGCACTTGTGTTAGTGTTGAAAAACCACTTTTCGCACTTATGTTGGTGCAGGAAACCACTTTTGCACTTGTATTAGTGTGGAAAAAACACTTTTTGCACTTGTGATAGTGATGAAAAACGACTTTACGCACTTGTGTTAGTGTTGAAAAACCACTTTTCGCACTTGTGTTGGTGCAGGCAACCACTTTTGCATTTGTATTAGTGTGGAAAAAACACTTTTCACACTTGTGTTAGTGTTGAAAAACCACTTTTCGCACTTGTGTTAGTGTTGAAAATCCACTTTTCGCACTTGTGTTGGTGCAGGAAACCACATTTGCACTTGTATTAGTGTGGAAAAACCACTTTTCGCACTTGTGTTAGTGTTGAAAAACCACTTTTCGCACTTGTGTTGGTGCAGGACACCACTTTTGCACTTGTATTAGTGTGGAAAAAACACTTTTTGCACTTGTGATAGTGTTGAAAAACCACTTTTCGCACTTGTGTTAGTGTTGAAAAACCACTTTTCGCACTTGTGTTAGTGTTGAAAAACCACTTTTCGCACTGTGTTGGTGCAGGAAACCACTTTTGCACTTGTATTAGTGTGGAAAAAACACTTTTTGCACTTGTGATAGTGTTGAAAAACCACTTTTTGCACTTGTGTTAGTGTTGAAAAACCACTTTTCGCACTTGTGTTGGTGCAGGAAACCACTTTTGCACTTGTATTAGTGAGGAAAAACCACTTTTCGCACTTGTGTTAGTGTTGAAAAACCACTTTTCGCACTTGTGTTAGTGTTGAAAAACCACTTTTCGCACTTGTGTTGGTGCAGGAAACCACTTTTGCACTTGTATTAGTGTGGAAAAAACACTTTTTGCACTTGTGATAGTGTTGAAAAACCACTTTTCGCACTTGTGTTAGTGTTGAAAAACCACTTTTCGCACTTGTGTTAGTGTTGAAAAACCACTTTTCGCACTTGTGTTGGTGCAGGAAACCACTTTTGCACTTGTATTAGTGTGGAAAAAACACTTTTTGCACTTGTGATAGTGTTGAAAAACCACTTTTCGCACTTGTGTTAGTGTTGAAAAACCACTTTTCGCACTTGTGTTAGTGTTGAAAAACCACTTTTCGCACTTGTGTTGGTGCAGGAAACCACTTTTGCACTTGTATTAGTGTGGAAAAAACACTTTTTGCACTTGTGATAGTGTTGAAAAACCACTTTTCGCACTTGTGTTAGTGTTGAAAAACAACTTTTCACACTTGTGTTGGTGCAGGAAACCACTTTTGCACTTGTATTAGTGAGGAAAAACCACTTTTCGCACTTGTGTTAGTGTTGAAAAACCACTTTTCGCACTTGTGTTAGTGTTGAAAAACCACTTTTCGCACTTGTGTTGGTGCAGGAAACCACTTTTGCACTTGTATTAGTGTGGAAAAAACCACTTTTCGCACTTGCGTTAGTGTTGAAAAACGACTTTTCGCACTTGTGTTGGTGCAGGAAACCACTTTTGCACTTGTATTAGTGTGGAAAAAACACTTTTCGCACTTGTGTTAGTATTGAAAAACCACTTTTCGCACTTGTGTTAGTGTTGAAAAACCACTTTTCGCACTTGTGTTGGTGCAGGAAACCACTTTTGCACTTGTATTAGTGTGGAAAAACCACTTTTCGCACTTGTGTTAGTGTTGAAAAACCACTTTTCGCACTTGTGTTAGTGTTGAAAAACCACTTTTCGCACTTGTGTTAGTGTTGAAAAACCACTTTTCGCAC
This sequence comes from Myxine glutinosa, assembly GCF_964187855.1. Classification (NCBI taxonomy): domain Eukaryota; kingdom Metazoa; phylum Chordata; class Myxini; order Myxiniformes; family Myxinidae; genus Myxine; species Myxine glutinosa. The sequence continues at coordinate 9,568 of NW_027616918.1, forward strand.
TTGTGTTAGTGTTGAAAAACCACTTTTCGCACTTGTATTAGTGTTGAAAAACCACTTTTCGCACTTGTGTTGGTGCAGGAAACCACTTTTGCACTTGTATTAGTGTGGAAAAACCACTTTTGCACTTGTATTAGTGTGGAAAAAATACTTTTTGCACTTGTGATAGTGTTGAAAAACCACTTTTCGCACTTGTGTTTGTGTTGAAAAACCACTTTTCGCACTTGTGTTGGTGCAGGAAATCACTTTTGCACTTGTATTAGTGTGGAAAAAACACTTTTCGCACTTGTGTTAGTGTTGAAAAACCACTTTTCGCACTTGTGTTAGTGTTGAAAAACCACTTTTCGCACTTGTGTTGGTGCAGTAAACCACTTTTGCACTTGTATTAGTGTGGAAAAACCACTTTTCGCACTTGTGTTAGTGTTGAAAAACCACTTTTCGCACTTGTGTTGGTGTTGAAAAACCACTTTTCGCACTTGTGTTGGTGAAGGAAACCACTTTTGCACTTGTATTAGTGTGGAAAAAACACTTTTTGCACTTGTGATAGTGTTGAAAAGCCACTTTTCGCACTTGTGTTAGTGTTGAAAAACCACTTTTTGCACTTGTGTTAGTGTTGAAAAACCACTTTTCGCACTTGTGTTGGTGCAGAAAACCACTTTTGCACTTGTATTAGTATGGAAAAACCACTTTTCGCACTTGTGTTACTGTTGAAAAACCACTTTTCGCACTTGTGTTAGTGTTGAAAAACCACTTTTCGCACTTGTGTTGGTGCAGGAAACCACTTTTGCACTTGTATTAGTGTGGAAAAAACACTTTTTGCACTTGTGATAGTGTTGAAAAACCACTTTTCGCACTTGTGTTAGTGTTGAAAAACCACTTTTCGCACTTGTGTTGGTGCAGGAAATCACTTTTGCACTTGTATTAGTGTGGAAAAATCACTTTTCGCACTTGTGTTAGTGTTGAAAAACCACTTTTTGCACTTGTGTTAGTGTTGAAAAACCACTTTTCGCACTTGTGTTGGTGCAGTAAACCACTTTTGCACTTGTATTAGTGTGGAAAAACCACTTTTCGCACTTGTGTTAATGTTGAAAAACCACTTTTCGCACTTGTGTTGGTGTTGAAAAACCACTTTTCGCACTTGTGTTGGTGCAGGAAACCACTTTTGCACTTGTATTAGTGTGGAAAAAACACTTTTTGCACTTGTGATAGTGTTGAAAAACCACTTTTCGCACTTGTGTTAGTGTTGAAAAACCACTTTTCGCACTTGTGTTAGTGTTGAAAAACCACTTTTCGCACTTGTGTTGGTGCAGGAAACCACTTTTGCACTTGTATTAGTGTGGAAAAAACACTTTTTGCACTTGTGATAGTGTTGAAAAACCACTTTTCGCACTTGTGTTAGTGTTGAAAAACCACTTTTCGCACTTGTGTTAGTGTTGAAAAATCACTTTTCGCACTTGTGTTGGTGCAGGAAACCACTTTTGCACTTGTATTAGTGTGCAAAAATGTTTTTTGCACTTGTGATAGTGTTGAAAAACCACTTTTCACACTTGTGTTAGTGTTGAAAAACCACTTTTCGCACTTGTGTTAGTGTTGAAAAACCACTTTTCGCACTTGTGTTGGTGCAGGAAACCACTTTTGCACTTGTATTAGTGAGGAAAAACCACTTTTCGCACTTGTGTTAGTGTTGAAAAACCACTTTTCGCACTTGTGTTAGTGTTGAAAAACCACTTTTCGCACTTGTGTTGGTGCAGGAAACCACTTTTGCACTTGTATTAGTGTGGAAAAAACACTTTTTGCGCTTGTGATAGTGTTGAAAAACCACTTTTCGCACTTGTGTTAGTGTTGAAAAATCACTTTTCGCACTTGTGTTAGTGTTGAAAAACCACTTTTCGCACTTGTGTTGGTGCAGGAAACCACTTTTGCACTTGTATTAGTGTGGAAAAAACACTTTTTGCACTTGTGATAGTGTTGAAAAACCACTTTTCGCACTTGTGTTAGTGTTGAAAAACCACTTTTCGCACTTGTGTTAGTGTTGAAAAACCACTTTTCGCACTTGTGTTGGTGCAGGAAACCACTTTTGCACTTGTATTAGTGTGGAAAAAACACTTTTTGCACTTGTGATAGTGTTGAAAAACCACTTTTCGCACTTGTGTTAGTGTTGAAAAACGACTTTTCGCACTTGTGTTGGTGCAGGAAACCACTTTTGCACTTGTATTAGTGTGGAAAAACCACTTTTTGCACTTGTGTTAGTGTTGAAAAACCACTTTTCGCGCTTGTGTTAGTGTTGAAAAACCACTTTTCGCACTTGTGTTGGTGCAGAAAACCACTTTTGCACTTGTATTAGTATGGAAAAACAACTTTTCGCACTTGTGTTAGTGTTGAAAAACCACTTTTTGCACTTGTGTTAGTGTTGAAAACCCACTTTTCGCACTTGTGTTGGTGCAGAAAACCACTTTTGCACTTGTATTAGTATGGAAAAACCACATTTCGCACTTGTGTTACTGTTGAAAAACCACTTTTCGCACTTGTGTTAGTGTTGAAAAACCACTTTTCGCACTTGTGTTGGTGCAGGAAACCACTTTTGCACTTGTATTAGTGTGGAAAAAACACTTTTTGCACTTGTGATAGTGTTGAAAAACCACTTTTCGCACTTGTGTTAGTGTTGAAAAACCACTTTTCGCACTTGTGTTGGTGCAGGAAATCACTTTTGCACTTGTATTAGTGTGAAAAAACCACTTTTCGCACTTGTGTTAGTGTTGAAAAACCACTTTTCGCACTTGTGTTAGTGTTGAAAAACCACTTTTCGCACTTGTGTTGGTGCAGTAAACCACCTTTGCACTTGTATTAGTGTGGAAAAACCACTTTTCGCACTTGTGTTAGTGTTGAAAAACCACTTTTCGCACTTGTGTTGGTGTTGAAAAACCACTTTTTGCACTTGTGTTGGTGCAGGAAACCACTTTTGCAATTGTATTAGTGTGGAAAACACACTTTTTGCACTTGTGATAGTGTTGAAAAACCACTTTTCGCACTTGTGTTAATGTTGAAAAACCACTTTTCGCACTTGTGTTAGTGTTGAAAAACCACTTTTCGCACTTATGTTGGTGCAGGAAACCACTTTTGCACTTGTATTAGTGTGGAAAAAACACTTTTTGCACTTGTGATAGTGATGAAAAACGACTTTACGCACTTGTGTTAGTGTTGAAAAACCACTTTTCGCACTTGTGTTGGTGCAGGAAACCACTTTTGCATTTGTATTAGTGTGGAAAAAACACTTTTCACACTTGTGTTAGTGTTGAAAAACCACTTTTCGCACTTGTGTTAGTGTTGAAAATCCACTTTTCGCACTTGTGTTGGTGCAGGAAACCACATTTGCACTTGTATTAGTGTGGAAAAACCACTTTTCGCACTTGTGTTAGTGTTGAAAAACCACTTTTCGCACTTGTGTTGGTGCAGGACACCACTTTTGCACTTGTATTAGTGTGGAAAAAACACTTTTTGCACTTGTGATAGTGTTGAAAAACCACTTTTCGCACTTGTGTTAGTGTTGAAAAACCACTTTTCGCACTTGTGTTAGTGTTGAAAAACCACTTTTCGCACTGTGTTGGTGCAGGAAACCACTTTTGCACTTGTATTAGTGTGGAAAAAACACTTTTTGCACTTGTGATAGTGTTGAAAAACCACTTTTTGCACTTGTGTTAGTGTTGAAAAACCACTTTTCGCACTTGTGTTGGTGCAGGAAACCACTTTTGCACTTGTATTAGTGAGGAAAAACCACTTTTCGCACTTGTGTTAGTGTTGAAAAACCACTTTTCGCACTTGTGTTAGTGTTGAAAAACCACTTTTCGCACTTGTGTTGGTGCAGGAAACCACTTTTGCACTTGTATTAGTGTGGAAAAAACACTTTTTGCACTTGTGATAGTGTTGAAAAACCACTTTTCGCACTTGTGTTAGTGTTGAAAAACCACTTTTCGCACTTGTGTTAGTGTTGAAAAACCACTTTTCGCACTTGTGTTGGTGCAGGAAACCACTTTTGCACTTGTATTAGTGTGGAAAAAACACTTTTTGCACTTGTGATAGTGTTGAAAAACCACTTTTCGCACTTGTGTTAGTGTTGAAAAACCACTTTTCGCACTTGTGTTAGTGTTGAAAAACCACTTTTCGCACTTGTGTTGGTGCAGGAAACCACTTTTGCACTTGTATTAGTGTGGAAAAAACACTTTTTGCACTTGTGATAGTGTTGAAAAACCACTTTTCGCACTTGTGTTAGTGTTGAAAAACAACTTTTCACACTTGTGTTGGTGCAGGAAACCACTTTTGCACTTGTATTAGTGAGGAAAAACCACTTTTCGCACTTGTGTTATTGTTGAAAAACCACTTTTCGCACTTGTGTTAGTGTTGAAAAACCACTTTTCGCACTTGTGTTGGTGCAGGAAACCACTTTTGCACTTGTATTAGTGTGGAAAAAACCACTTTTCGCACTTGCGTTAGTGTTGAAAAACCACTTTTCGCACTTGTGTTAGTGTTGAAAAACCACTTTTCGCACTTGGGTTAGTGTTGAAAAACGACTTTTCGCACTTGTGTTGGTGCAGGAAATCACTTTTGCACTTGTATTAGTGTGGAAAAACCACTTTTCGCACTTGTGTTAGTGTTGAAAAACCACTTTTCGCACTTGTGTTAGTGTTGAAAAACCACTTTTCGCACTTGTGTTGGTGCAGGAAACCACTTTTGCACTTGTATTAGTGTGGAAAAAACACTTTTTGCACTTGTGATAGTGTTGAAAAACCACTTTTCGCACTTGTGTTAGTGTTGAAAAACCACTTTTCGCACTTGTGTTGGTGCAGGAAACCACTTTTGCACTTGTATTAGTATGGAAAAACCACTTTTCGCACTTGTGTTACTGTTGAAAAACCACTTTTCGCACTTGTGTTAGTGTTGAAAAACCACTTTTCGCACTTGTGTTGGTGCAGGAAACCACTTTTGCACTTGTATTAGTGTGGAAAAAACACTTTTTGCACTTGTGATAGTGTTGAAAAACCACTTTTCGCACTTGTGTTAGTGTTGAAAAACCACTTTTCGCACTTGTGTTGGTGCAGGAAATCACTTTTGCACTTGTATTAGTGTGGAAAAACCACTTTTCGCACTTGTGTTAGTGTTGAAAAACCACTTTTCGCACTTGTGTTAGTGTTGAAAAACCACTTTTCGCACTTGTGTTGGTGCAGTAAACCACTTTTGCACTTGTATTAGTGTGGAAAAACCACTTTTCGCACTTGTGTTAGTGTTGAAAAACCACTTTTCGCACTTGTGTTGGTGTTGAAAAACCACTTTTCGCACTTGTGTTGGTGCAGGAAACCACTTTTGCAATTGTATTAGTGTGGAAAACACACTTTTTGCACTTGTGATAGTGTTGAAAAACCACTTTTCGCACTTGTGTTAATGTTGAAAAACCACTTTTCGCACTTGTGTTAGTGTTGAAAAACCACTTTTCGCACTTATGTTGGTGCAGGAAACCACTTTTGCACTTGTATTAGTGTGGAAAAAACACTTTTTGCACTTGTGATAGTGTTGAAAAACCACTTTTCGCACTTGTGTTAGTGTTGAAAAACCACTTTTCGCACTTGTGTTAGTGTTGAAAAACCACTTTTCGCACTGTGTTGGTGCAGGAAACCACTTTTGCACTTGTATTAGTGTGGAAAAAACACTTTTTGCACTTGTGATAGTGTTGAAAAACCACTTTTTGCACTTGTGTTAGTGTTGAAAAACCACTTTTCGCACTTGTGTTGGTGCAGGAAACCACTTTTGCACTTGTATTAGTGAGGAAAAACCACTTTTCGCACTTGTGTTAGTGTTGAAAAACCACTTTTCGCACTTGTGTTAGTGTTGAAAAACCACTTTTCGCACTTGTGTTGGTGCAGGAAACCACTTTTGCACTTGTATTAGTGTGGAAAAAACACTTTTTGCACTTGTGATAGTGTTGAAAAACCACTTTTCGCACTTGTGTTAGTGTTGAAAAACCACTTTTCGCACTTGTGTTAGTGTTGAAAAACCACTTTTCGCACTTGTGTTGGTGCAGGAAACCACTTTTGCACTTGTATTAGTGTGGAAAAAACACTTTTTGCACTTGTGATAGTGTTGAAAAACCACTTTTCGCACTTGTGTTAGTGTTGAAAAACCACTTTTCGCACTTGTGTTAGTGTTGAAAAACCACTTTTCGCACTTGTGTTGGTGCAGGAAACCACTTTTGCACTTGTATTAGTGTGGAAAAAACACTTTTTGCACTTGTGATAGTGTTGAAAAACCACTTTTCGCACTTGTGTTAGTGTTGAAAAACAACTTTTCACACTTGTGTTGGTGCAGGAAACCACTTTTGCACTTGTATTAGTGAGGAAAAACCACTTTTCGCACTTGTGTTAGTGTTGAAAAACCACTTTTCGCACTTGTGTTAGTGTTGAAAAACCACTTTTCGCACTTGTGTTGGTGCAGGAAACCACTTTTGCACTTGTATTAGTGTGGAAAAAACCACTTTTCGCACTTGCGTTAGTGTTGAAAAACGACTTTTCGCACTTGTGTTGGTGCAGGAAACCACTTTTGCACTTGTATTAGTGTGGAAAAAACACTTTTCGCACTTGTGTTAGTATTGAAAAACCACTTTTCGCACTTGTGTTAGTGTTGAAAAACCACTTTTCGCACTTGTGTTGGTGCAGGAAACCACTTTTGCACTTGTATTAGTGTGGAAAAACCACTTTTCGCACTTGTGTTAGTGTTGAAAAACCACTTTTCGCACTTGTGTTAGTGTTGAAAAACCACTTTTCGCACTTGTGTTAGTGTTGAAAAACCACTTTTCGCACTTGTGTTAGTGTTGAAAAACCACTTTTCGCACTTGTATTAGTGTTGAAAAACCACTTTTCGCACTTGTGTTGGTGCAGGAAACCACTTTTGCACTTGTATTAGTGTGGAAAAACCACTTTTGCACTTGTATTAGTGTGGAAAAAATACTTTTTGCACTTGTGATAGTGTTGAAAAACCACTTTTCGCACTTGTGTTAGTGTTGAAAAACCACTTTTCGCACTTGTGTTGGTGCAGGAAATCACTTTTGCACTTGTATTAGTGTGGAAAAAACACTTTTCGCACTTGTGTTAGTGTTGAAAAACCACTTTTCGCACTTGTGTTAGTGTTGAAAAACCACTTTTCGCACTTGTGTTGGTGCAGTAAACCACTTTTGCACTTGTATTAGTGTGGAAAAACCACTTTTCGCACTTGTGTTAGTGTTGAAAAACCACTTTTCGCACTTGTGTTGGTGTTGAAAAACCACTTTTCGCACTTGTGTTGGTGAAGGAAACCACTTTTGCACTTGTATTAGTGTGGAAAAAACACTTTTTGCACTTGTGATAGTGTTGAAAAGCCACTTTTCGCACTTGTGTTAGTGTTGAAAAACCACTTTTTGCACTTGTGTTAGTGTTGAAAAACCACTTTTCGCACTTGTGTTGGTGCAGAAAACCACTTTTGCACTTGTATTAGTATGGAAAAACCACTTTTCGCACTTGTGTTACTGTTGAAAAACCACTTTTCGCACTTGTGTTAGTGTTGAAAAACCACTTTTCGCACTTGTGTTGGTGCAGGAAACCACTTTTGCACTTGTATTAGTGTGGAAAAAACACTTTTTGCACTTGTGATAGTGTTGAAAAACCACTTTTCGCACTTGTGTTAGTGTTGAAAAACCACTTTTCGCACTTGTGTTGGTGCAGGAAATCACTTTTGCACTTGTATTAGTGTGGAAAAACCACTTTTCGCACTTGTGTTAGTGTTGAAAAACCACTTTTCGCACTTGTGTTAGTGTTGAAAAACCACTTTTCGCACTTGTGTTGGTGCAGTAAACCACTTTTGCACTTGTATTAGTGTGGAAAAACCACTTTTCGCACTTGTGTTAATGTTGAAAAACCACTTTTCGCACTTGTGTTGGTGTTGAAAAACCACTTTTCGCACTTGTGTTGGTGCAGGAAACCACTTTTGCACTTGTATTAGTGTGGAAAAAACACTTTTTGCACTTGTGATAGTGTTGAAAAACCACTTTTCGCACTTGTGTTAGTGTTGAAAAACCACTTTTCGCACTTGTGTTAGTGTTGAAAAACCACTTTTCGCACTTGTGTTGGTGCAGGAAACCACTTTTGCACTTGTATTAGTGTGGAAAAAACACTTTTTGCACTTGTGATAGTGTTGAAAAACCACTTTTCGCACTTGTGTTAGTGTTGAAAAACCACTTTTCGCACTTGTGTTAGTGTTGAAAAATCACTTTTCGCACTTGTGTTGGTGCAGGAAACCACTTTTGCACTTGTATTAGTGTGCAAAAATGTTTTTTGCACTTGTGATAGTGTTGAAAAACCACTTTTCACACTTGTGTTAGTGTTGAAAAACCACTTTTCGCACTTGTGTTAGTGTTGAAAAACCACTTTTCGCACTTGTGTTGGTGCAGGAAACCACTTTTGCACTTGTATTAGTGAGGAAAAACCACTTTTCGCACTTGTGTTAGTGTTGAAAAACCACTTTTCGCACTTGTGTTAGTGTTGAAAAACCACTTTTCGCACTTGTGTTGGTGCAGGAAACCACTTTTGCACTTGTATTAGTGTGGAAAAAACACTTTTTGCGCTTGTGATAGTGTTGAAAAACCACTTTTCGCACTTGTGTTAGTGTTGAAAAATCACTTTTCGCACTTGTGTTAGTGTTGAAAAACCACTTTTCGCACTTGTGTTGGTGCAGGAAACCACTTTTGCACTTGTATTAGTGTGGAAAAAACACTTTTTGCACTTGTGATAGTGTTGAAAAACCACTTTTCGCACTTGTGTTAGTGTTGAAAAACCACTTTTCGCACTTGTGTTAGTGTTGAAAAACCACTTTTCGCACTTGTGTTGGTGCAGGAAACCACTTTTGCACTTGTATTAGTGTGGAAAAAACACTTTTTGCACTTGTGATAGTGTTGAAAAACCACTTTTCGCACTTGTGTTAGTGTTGAAAAACGACTTTTCGCACTTGTGTTGGTGCAGGAAACCACTTTTGCACTTGTATTAGTGTGGAAAAACCACTTTTTGCACTTGTGTTAGTGTTGAAAAACCACTTTTCGCGCTTGTGTTAGTGTTGAAAAACCACTTTTCGCACTTGTGTTGGTGCAGAAAACCACTTTTGCACTTGTATTAGTATGGAAAAACAACTTTTCGCACTTGTGTTAGTGTTGAAAAACCACTTTTTGCACTTGTGTTAGTGTTGAAAAACCACTTTTCGCACTTGTGTTGGTGCAGGAAACCACTTTTGCACTTGTATTAGTGAGGAAAAACCACTTTTCGCACTTGTGTTAGTGTTGAAAAACCACTTTTCGCACTTGTGTTAGTGTTGAAAAACCACTTTTCGCACTTGTGTTGGTGCAGGAAACCACTTTTGCACTTGTATTAGTGTGGAAAAAACACTTTTTGCACTTGTGATAGTGTTGAAAAACCACTTTTCGCACTTGTGTTAGTGTTGAAAAACCACTTTTCGCACTTGTGTTAGTGTTGAAAAACCACTTTTCGCACTTGTGTTGGTGCAGGAAACCACTTTTGCACTTGTATTAGTGTGGAAAAAACACTTTTTGCACTTGTGATAGTGTTGAAAAACCACTTTTCGCACTTGTGTTAGTGTTGAAAAACCACTTTTCGCACTTGTGTTAGTGTTGAAAAACCACTTTTCGCACCTGTGTTGGTGCAGGAAACCACTTTTGCACTTGTATTAGTGTGGAAAAAACACTTTTTGCACTTGTGATAGTGTTGAAAAACCACTTTTCGCACTTGTGTTAGTGTTGAAAAACAACTTTTCACACTTGTGTTGGTGCAGGAAACCACTTTTGCACTTGTATTAGTGTTGAAAAACCACTTTTCGCACTTGTGTTAGTGTTGAAAAACAACTTTTCACACTTGTGTTGGTGCAGGAAACCACTTTTGCACTTGTATTAGTGAGGAAAAACCACTTTTCGCACTTGTGTTAGTGTTGAAAAACCACTTTTCGCACTTGTGTTAGTGTTGAAAAACCACTTTTCGCACTTGTGTTGGTGCAGGAAACCACTTTTGCACTTGTATTAGTGTGGAAAAAACCACTTTTCGCACTTGCGTTAGTGTTGAAAAACCACTTTTCGCACTTGTGTTAGTGTTGAAAAACCACTTTTCGCACTTGGGTTAGTGTTGAAAAACGACTTTTCGCACTTGTGTTGGTGCAGGAAATCACTTTTGCACTTGTATTAGTGTGGAAAAACCACTTTTCGCACTTGTGTTAGTGTTGAAAAACCACTTTTCGCACTTGTGTTAGTGTTGAAAAACCACTTTTCGCACTTGTGTTGGTGCAGGAAACCACTTTTGCACTTGTATTATTGTGGAAAAAACACTTTTTGCACTTGTGATAGTGTTGAAAAACCACTTTTCGCACTTGTGTTAGTGTTGAAAAACCACTTTTCGCACTTGTGTTGGTGCAGGAAACCACTTTTGCACTTGTATTAGTATGGAAAAACCACTTTTCGCACTTGTGTTACTGTTGAAAAACCACTTTTCGCACTTGTGTTAGTGTTGAAAAACCACTTTTCGCACTTGTGTTGGTGCAGGAAACCACTTTTGCACTTGTATTAGTGTGGAAAAAACACTTTTTGCACTTGTGATAGTGTTGAAAAACCACTTTTCGCACTTGTGTTAGTGTTGAAAAACCACTTTTCGCACTTGTGTTGGTGCAGGAAATCACTTTTGCACTTGTATTAGTGTGGAAAAACCACTTTTCGCACTTGTGTTAGTGTTGAAAAACCACTTTTCGCACTTGTGTTAGTGTTGAAAAACCACTTTTCGCACTTGTGTTGGTGCAGTAAACCACTTTTGCACTTGTATTAGTGTGGAAAAACCACTTTTCGCACTTGTGTTAGTGTTGAAAAACCACTTTTCGCACTTGTGTTGGTGTTGAAAAACCACTTTTCGCACTTGTGTTGGTGCAGGAAACCACTTTTGCAATTGTATTAGTGTGGAAAACACACTTTTTGCACTTGTGATAGTGTTGAAAAACCACTTTTCGCACTTGTGTTAATGTTGAAAAACCACTTTTCGCACTTGTGTTAGTGTTGAAAAACCACTTTTCGCACTTATGTTGGTGCAGGAAACCACTTTTGCACTTGTAATAGTGTGGAAAAAACACTTTTTGCACTTGTGATAGTGATGAAAAACGACTTTACGCACTTGTGTTAGTGTTGAAAAACCACTTTTCGCACTTGTGTTGGTGCAGGAAACCACTTTTGCATTTGTATTAGTGTGGAAAAAACACTTTTCACACTTGTGTTAGTGTTGAAAAACCACTTTTCGCACTTGTGTTAGTGTTGAAAATCCACTTTTCGCACTTGTGTTGGTGCAGGAAACCACATTTGCACTTGTATTAGTGTGGAAAAACCACTTTTCGCACTTGTGTTAGTGTTGAAAAACCACTTTTCGCACTTGTGTTGGTGCAAGACACCACTTTTGCACTTGTATTAGTGTGGAAAAAACACTTTTTGCACTTGTGATAGTGTTGAAAAACCACTTTTCGCACTTGTGTTAGTGTTGAAAAACCACTTTTCGCACTTGTGTTAGTGTTGAAAAACCACTTTTCGCACTGTGTTGGTGCAGGAAACCACTTTTGCACTTGTATTAGTGTGGAAAAAACACTTTTTGCACTTGTGATAGTGTTGAAAAACCACTTTTTGCACTTGTGTTAGTGTTGAAAAACCACTTTTCGCACTTGTGTTGGTGCAGGAAACCACTTTTGCACTTGTATTAGTGAGGAAAAACCACTTTTCGCACTTGTGTTAGTGTTGAAAAACCACTTTTCGCACTTGTGTTAGTGTTGAAAAACCACTTTTCGCACTTGTGTTGGTGCAGGAAACCACTTTTGCACTTGTATTAGTGTGGAAAAAACACTTTTTGCACTTGTGATAGTGTTGAAAAACCACTTTTCGCACTTGTGTTAGTGTTGAAAAACCACTTTTCGCACTTGTGTTAGTGTTGAAAAACCACTTTTCGCACTTGTGTTGGTGCAGGAAACCACTTTTGCACTTGTATTAGTGTGGAAAAAACACTTTTTGCACTTGTGATAGTGTTGAAAAACCACTTTTCGCACTTGTGTTAGTGTTGAAAAACCACTTTTCGCACTTGTGTTAGTGTTGAAAAACCACTTTTCGCACTTGTGTTGGTGCAGGAAACCACTTTTGCACTTGTATTAGTGTGGAAAAAACACTTTTTGCACTTGTGATAGCGTTGAAAAACCACTTTTCGCACTTGTGTTAGTGTTGAAAAACAACTTTTCACACTTGTGTTGGTGCAGGAAACCACTTTTGCACTTGTATTAGTGAGGAAAAACCACTTTTCGCACTTGTGTTAGTGTTGAAAAACCACTTTTCGCACTTGTGTTAGTGTTGAAAAACCACTTTTCGCACTTGTGTTGGTGCAGGAAACCACTTTTGCACTTGTATTAGTGTGGAAAAAACCACTTTTCGCACTTGCGTTAGTGTTGAAAAACGACTTTTCGCACTTGTGTTGGTGCAGGAAACCACTTTTGCACTTGTATTAGTGTGGAAAAAACACTTTTCGCACTTGTGTTAGTATTGAAAAACCACTTTTCGCACTTGTGTTAGTGTTGAAAAACCACTTTTCGCACTTGTGTTGGTGCAGGAAACCACTTTTGCACTTGTATTAGTGTGGAAAAACCACTTTTCGCACTTGTGTTAGTGTTGAAAAACCACTTTTCGCACTTGTGTTAGTGTTGAAAAACCACTTTTCGCACTTGTGTTAGTGTTGAAAAACCACTTTTCGCACTTGTGTTAGTGTTGAAAAACCACTTTTCGCACTTGTATTAGTGTTGAAAAACCACTTTTCGCACTTGTGTTGGTGCAGGAAACCACTTTTGCACTTGTATTAGTGTGGAAAAACCACTTTTGCACTTGTATTAGTGTGGAAAAAATACTTTTTGCACTTGTGATAGTGTTGAAAAACCACTTTTCGCACTTGTGTTAGTGTTGAAAAACCACTTTTCGCACTTGTGTTGGTGCAGGAAATCACTTTTGCACTTGTATTAGTGTGGAAAAAACACTTTTCGCACTTGTGTTAGTGTTGAAAAACCACTTTTCGCACTTGTGTTAGTGTTGAAAAACCACTTTTCGCACTTGTGTTGGTGCAGTAAACCACTTTTGCACTTGTATTAGTGTGGAAAAACCACTTTTCGCACTTGTGTTAGTGTTGAAAAACCACTTTTCGCACTTGTGTTGGTGTTGAAAAACCACTTTTCGCACTTGTGTTGGTGAAGGAAACCACTTTTGCACTTGTATTAGTGTGGAAAAAACACTTTTTGCACTTGTGATAGTGTTGAAAAACCACTTTTCGCACTTGTGTTAGTGTTGAAAAACCACTTTTCGCACTTGTGTTGGTGCAGAAAACCACTTTTGCACTTGTATTAGTATGGAAAAACCACTTTTCGCACTTGTGTTACTGTTGAAAAACCACTTTTCGCACTTGTGTTAGTGTTGAAAAACCACTTTTCGCACTTGTGTTGGTGCAGGAAACCACTTTTGCACTTGTATTAGTGTGGAAAAAACACTTTTTGCACTTGTGATAGTGTTGAAAAACCACTTTTCGCACTTGTGTTAGTGTTGAAAAACCACTTTTCGCACTTGTGTTGGTGCAGGAAATCACTTTTGCACTTGTATTAGTGTGGAAAAACCACTTTTCGCACTTGTGTTAGTGTTGAAAAACCACTTTTCGCACTTGTGTTAGTGTTGAAAAACCACTTTTCGCACTTGTGTTGGTGCAGTAAACCACTTTTGCACTTGTATTAGTGTGGAAAAACCACTTTTCGCACTTGTGTTAATGTTGAAAAACCACTTTTCGCACTTGTGTTGGTGTTGAAAAACCATTTTTCGCACATGTGTTGGTGCAGGAAACCACTTTTGCACTTGTATTAGTGTGGAAAAAACACTTTTTGCACTTGTGATAGTGTTGAAAAACCACTTTTCGCACTTGTGTTAGTGTTGAAAAACCACTTTTCGCACTTGTGTTAGTGTTGAAAAACCACTTTTCGCACTTGTGTTGGTGCAGGAAACCACTTTTGCACTTGTATTAGTGTGGAAAAAACACTTTTTGCACTTGTGATAGTGTTGAAAAACCACTTTTCGCACTTGTGTTAGTGTTGAAAAACCACTTTTCGCACTTGTGTTAGTGTTGAAAAATCACTTTTCGCACTTGTGTTGGTGCAGGAAACCACTTTTGCACTTGTATTAGTGTGCAAAAATGTTTTTTGCACTTGTGATAGTGTTGAAAAACCACTTTTCACACTTGTGTTAGTGTTGAAAAACCACTTTTCGCACTTGTGTTAGTGTTGAAAAACCACTTTTCGCACTTGTGTTGGTGCAGGAAACCACTTTTGCACTTGTATTAGTGAGGAAAAACCACTTTTCGCACTTGTGTTAGTGTTGAAAAACCACTTTTCGCACTTGTGTTAGTGTTGAAAAACCACTTTTCGCACTTGTGTTGGTGCAGGAAACCACTTTTGCACTTGTATTAGTGTGGAAAAAACACTTTTTGCGCTTGTGATAGTGTTGAAAAACCACTTTTCGCACTTGTGTTAGTGTTGAAAAATCACTTTTCGCACTTGTGTTAGTGTTGAAAAACCACTTTTCGCACTTGTGTTGGTGCAGGAAACCACTTTTGCACTTGTATTAGTGTGGAAAAAACACTTTTTGCACTTGTGATAGTGTTGAAAAACCACTTTTCGCACTTGTGTTAGTGTTGAAAAACCACTTTTCGCACTTGTGTTAGTGTTGAAAAACCACTTTTCGCACTTGTGTTGGTGCAGGAAACCACTTTTGCACTTGTATTAGTGTGGAAAAAACACTTTTTGCACTTGTGATAGTGTTGAAAAACCACTTTTCGCACTTGTGTTAGTGTTGAAAAACGACTTTTCGCACTTGTGTTGGTGCAGGAAACCACTTTTGCACTTGTATTAGTGTGGAAAAACCACTTTTTGCACTTGTGTTAGTGTTGAAAAACCACTTTTCGCGCTTGTGTTAGTGTTGAAAAACCACTTTTCGCACTTGTGTTGGTGCAGAAAACCACTTTTGCACTTGTATTAGTATGGAAAAACAACTTTTCGCACTTGTGTTAGTGTTGAAAAACCACTTTTTGCACTTGTGTTAGTGTTGAAAAACCACTTTTCGCACTTGTGTTGGTGCAGGAAACCACTTTTGCACTTGTATTAGTGAGGAAAAACCACTTTTCGCACTTGTGTTAGTGTTGAAAAACCACTTTTCGCACTTGTGTTAGTGTTGAAAAACCACTTTTCGCACTTGTGTTGGTGCAGGAAACCACTTTTGCACTTGTATTAGTGTGGAAAAAACACTTTTTGCACTTGTGATAGTGTTGAAAAACCACTTTTCGCACTTGTGTTAGTGTTGAAAAACCACTTTTCGCACTTGTGTTAGTGTTGAAAAACCACTTTTCGCACTTGTGTTGGTGCAGGAAACCACTTTTGCACTTGTATTAGTGTGGAAAAAACACTTTTTGCACTTGTGATAGTGTTGAAAAACCACTTTTCGCACTTGTGTTAGTGTTGAAAAACCACTTTTCGCACTTGTGTTAGTGTTGAAAAACCACTTTTCGCACTTGTGTTGGTGCAGGAAACCACTTTTGCACTTGTATTAGTGTGGAAAAAACACTTTTTGCACTTGTGATAGTGTTGAAAAACCACTTTTCGCACTTGTGTTAGTGTTGAAAAACAACTTTTCACACTTGTGTTGGTGCAGGAAACCACTTTTGCACTTGTATTAGTGAGGAAAAACCACTTTTCGCACTTGTGTTAGTGTTGAAAAACCACTTTTCGCACTTGTGTTAGTGTTGAAAAACCACTTTTCGCACTTGTGTTGGTGCAGGAAACCACTTTTGCACTTGTATTAGTGTGGAAAAAACCACTTTTCGCACTTGCGTTAGTGTTGAAAAACGACTTTTCGCACTTGTGTTGGTGCAGGAAACCACTTTTGCACTTGTATTAGTGTGGAAAAAACACTTTTCGCACTTGTGTTAGTATTGAAAAACCACTTTTCGCACTTGTGTTAGTGTTGAAAAACCACTTTTCGCACTTGTGTTGGTGCAGGAAACCACTTTTGCACTTGTATTAGTGTGGAAAAACCACTTTTCGCACTTGTGTTAGTGTTGAAAAACCACTTTTCGCACTTGTGTTAGTATTGAAAAACCACTTTTCGCACTTGTGTTAGTGTTGAAAAACCACTTTTCGCACTTGTGTTAGTGTTGAAAAACCACTTTTCGCACTTGTATTAGTGTTGAAAAACCACTTTTCGCACTTGTGTTGGTGCAGGAAACCACTTTTGCACTTGTATTAGTGTGGAAAAACCACTTTTGCACTTGTATTAGTGTGGAAAAAATACTTTTTGCACTTGTGATAGTGTTGAAAAACCACTTTTCGCACTTGTGTTAGTGTTGAAAAACCACTTTTCGCACTTGTGTTGGTGCAGGAAATCACTTTTGCACTTGTATTAGTGTGGAAAAAACACTTTTCGCACTTGTGTTAGTGTTGAAAAACCACTTTTCGCACTTGTGTTAGTGTTGAAAAACCACTTTTCGCACTTGTGTTGGTGCAGTAAACCACTTTTGCACTTGTATTAGTGTGGAAAAACCACTTTTCGCACTTGTGTTAGTGTTGAAAAACCACTTTTCGCACTTGTGTTGGTGTTGAAAAACCACTTTTCGCACTTGTGTTGGTGAAGGAAACCACTTTTGCACTTGTATTAGTGTGGAAAAAACACTTTTTGCACTTGTGATAGTGTTGAAAAGCCACTTTTCGCACTTGTGTTAGTGTTGAAAAACCACTTTTTGCACTTGTGTTAGTGTTGAAAAACCACTTTTCGCACTTGTGTTGGTGCAGAAAACCACTTTTGCACTTGTATTAGTATGGAAAAACCACTTTTCGCACTTGTGTTACTGTTGAAAAACCACTTTTCGCACTTGTGTTAGTGTTGAAAAACCACTTTTCGCACTTGTGTTGGTGCAGGAAACCACTTTTGCACTTGTATTAGTGTGGAAAAAACACTTTTTGCACTTGTGATAGTGTTGAAAAACCACTTTTCGCACTTGTGTTAGTGTTGGAAAACCACTTTTCGCACTTGTGTTGGTGCAGGAAATCACTTTTGCACTTGTATTAGTGTGGAAAAACCACTTTTCGCACTTGTGTTAGTGTTGAAAAACCACTTTTCGCACTTGTGTTAGTGTTGAAAAACCACTTTTCGCACTTGTGTTGGTGCAGTAAACCACTTTTGCACTTGTATTAGTGTGGAAAAACCACTTTTCGCACTTGTGTTAATGTTGAAAAACCACTTTTCGCACTTGTGTTGGTGTTGAAAAACCACTTTTCGCACTTGTGTTGGTGCAGGAAACCACTTTTGCACTTGTATTAGTGTGGAAAAAACACTTTTTGCACTTGTGATAGTGTTGAAAAACCACTTTTCGCACTTGTGTTAGTGTTGAAAAACCACTTTTCGCACTTGTGTTGGTGCAGGAAACCACTTTTGCACTTGTATTAGTGTGGAAAAAACACTTTTTGCACTTGTGATAGTGTTGAAAAACCACTTTTCGCACTTGTGTTAGTGTTGAAAAACCACTTTTCGCACTTGTGTTAGTGTTGAAAAATCACTTTTCGCACTTGTGTTGGTGCAGGAAACCACTTTTGCACTTGTATTAGTGTGCAAAAATGTTTTTTGCACTTGTGATAGTGTTGAAAAACCACTTTTCACACTTGTGTTAGTGTTGAAAAACCACTTTTCGCACTTGTGTTAGTGTTGAAAAACCACTTTTCGCACTTGTGTTGGTGCAGGAAACCACTTTTGCACTTGTATTAGTGAGGAAAAACCACTTTTCGCACTTGTGTTAGTGTTGAAAAACCACTTTTCGCACTTGTGTTAGTGTTGAAAAACCACTTTTCGCACTTGTGTTGGTGCAGGAAACCACTTTTGCACTTGTATTAGTGTGGAAAAAACACTTTTTGCGCTTGTGATAGTGTTGAAAAACCACTTTTCGCACTTGTGTTAGTGTTGAAAAATCACTTTTCGCACTTGTGTTAGTGTTGAAAAACCACTTTTCGCACTTGTGTTGGTGCAGGAAACCACTTTTGCACTTGTATTAGTGTGGAAAAAACACTTTTTGCACTTGTGATAGTGTTGAAAAACCACTTTTCGCACTTGTGTTAGTGTTGAAAAACCACTTTTCGCACTTGTGTTAGTGTTGAAAAACCACTTTTCGCACTTGTGTTGGTGCAGGAAACCACTTTTGCACTTGTATTAGTGTGGAAAAAACACTTTTTGCACTTGTGATAGTGTTGAAAAACCACTTTTCGCACTTGTGTTAGTGTTGAAAAACGACTTTTCGCACTTGTGTTGGTGCAGGAAACCACTTTTGCACTTGTATTAGTGTGGAAAAACCACTTTTTGCACTTGTGTTAGTGTTGAAAAACCACTTTTCGCGCTTGTGTTAGTGTTGAAAAACCACTTTTCGCACTTGTGTTGGTGCAGAAAACCACTTTTGCACTTGTATTAGTATGGAAAAACAACTTTTCGCACTTGTGTTAGTGTTGAAAAACCACTTTTTGCACTTGTGTTAGTGTTGAAAAACCACTTTTCGCACTTGTGTTGGTGCAGGAAACCACTTTTGCACTTGTATTAGTGAGGAAAAACCACTTTTCGCACTTGTGTTAGTGTTGAAAAACCACTTTTCGCACTTGTGTTAGTGTTGAAAAACCACTTTTCGCACTTGTGTTGGTGCAGGAAACCACTTTTGCACTTGTATTAGTGTGGAAAAAACACTTTTTGCACTTGTGATAGTGTTGAAAAACCACTTTTCGCACTTGTGTTAGTGTTGAAAAACCACTTTTCGCACTTGTGTTAGTGTTGAAAAACCACTTTTCGCACTTGTGTTGGTGCAGGAAACCACTTTTGCACTTGTATTAGTGTGGAAAAAACACTTTTTGCACTTGTGATAGTGTTGAAAAACCACTTTTCGCACTTGTGTTAGTGTTGAAAAACCACTTTTCGCACTTGTGTTAGTGTTGAAAAACCACTTTTCGCACTTGTGTTGGTGCAGGAAACCACTTTTGCACTTGTATTAGTGTGGAAAAAACACTTTTTGCACTTGTGATAGTGTTGAAAAACCACTTTTCGCACTTGTGTTAGTGTTGAAAAACAACTTTTCACACTTGTGTTGGTGCAGGAAACCACTTTTGCACTTGTATTAGTGAGGAAAAACCACTTTTCGCACTTGTGTTAGTGTTGAAAAACCACTTTTCGCACTTGTGTTAGTGTTGAAAAACCACTTTTCGCACTTGTGTTGGTGCAGGAAACCACTTTTGCACTTGTATTAGTGTGGAAAAAACCACTTTTCGCACTTGCGTTAGTGTTGAAAAACGACTTTTCGCACTTGTGTTGGTGCAGGAAACCACTTTTGCACTTGTATTAGTGTGGAAAAAACACTTTTCGCACTTGTGTTAGTATTGAAAAACCACTTTTCGCACTTGTGTTAGTGTTGAAAAACCACTTTTCGCACTTGTGTTGGTGCAGGAAACCACTTTTGCACTTGTATTAGTGTGGAAAAACCACTTTTCGCACTTGTGTTAGTGTTGAAAAACCACTTTTCGCACTTGTGTTAGTGTTGAAAAACCACTTTTCGCACTTGTGTTAGTGTTGAAAAACCACTTTTCGCACTTGTGTTAGTGTTGAAAAACCACTTTTCGCACTTGTATTAGTGTTGAAAAACCACTTTTCGCACTTGTGTTGGTGCAGGAAACCACTTTTGCACTTGTATTAGTGTGGAAAAACCACTTTTGCACTTGTATTAGTGTGGAAAAAATACTTTTTGCACTTGTGATAGTGTTGAAAAACCACTTTTCGCACTTGTGTTAGTGTTGAAAAACCACTTTTCGCACTTGTGTTGGTGCAGGAAATCACTTTTGCACTTGTATTAGTGTGGAAAAAACACTTTTCGCACTTGTGTTAGTGTTGAAAAACCACTTTTCGCACTTGTGTTAGTGTTGAAAAACCACTTTTCGCACTTGTGTTGGTGCAGTAAACCACTTTTGCACTTGTATTAGTGTGGAAAAACCACTTTTCGCACTTGTGTTAGTGTTGAAAAACCACTTTTCGCACTTGTGTTGGTGTTGAAAAACCACTTTTCGCACTTGTGTTGGTGAAGGAAACCACTTTTGCACTTGTATTAGTGTGGAAAAAACACTTTTTGCACTTGTGATAGTGTTGAAAAGCCACTTTTCGCACTTGTGTTAGTGTTGAAAAACCACTTTTTGCACTTGTGTTAGTGTTGAAAAACCACTTTTCGCACTTGTGTTGGTGCAGAAAACCACTTTTGCACTTGTATTAGTATGGAAAAACCACTTTTCGCACTTGTGTTACTGTTGAAAAACCACTTTTCGCACTTGTGTTAGTGTTGAAAAACCACTTTTCGCACTTGTGTTGGTGCAGGAAACCACTTTTGCACTTGTATTAGTGTGGAAAAAACACTTTTTGCACTTGTGATAGTGTTGAAAAACCACTTTTCGCACTTGTGTTAGTGTTGAAAAACCACTTTTCGCACTTGTGTTGGTGCAGGAAATCACTTTTGCACTTGTATTAGTGTGGAAAAACCACTTTTCGCACTTGTGTTAGTGTTGAAAAACCACTTTTCGCACTTGTGTTAGTGTTGAAAAACCACTTTTCGCACTTGTGTTGGTGCAGTAAACCACTTTTGCACTTGTATTAGTGTGGAAAAACCACTTTTCGCACTTGTGTTAATGTTGAAAAACCACTTTTCGCACTTGTGTTGGTGTTGAAAAACCACTTTTCGCACTTGTGTTGGTGCAGGAAACCACTTTTGCACTTGTATTAGTGTGGAAAAAACACTTTTTGCACTTGTGATAGTGTTGAAAAACCACTTTTCGCACTTGTGTTAGTGTTGAAAAACCACTTTTCGCACTTGTGTTAGTGTTGAAAAACCACTTTTCGCACTTGTGTTGGTGCAGGAAACCACTTTTGCACTTGTATTAGTGTGGAAAAAACACTTTTTGCACTTGTGATAGTGTTGAAAAACCACTTTTCGCACTTGTGTTAGTGTTGAAAAACCACTTTTCGCACTTGTGTTAGTGTTGAAAAATCACTTTTCGCACTTGTGTTGGTGCAGGAAACCACTTTTGCACTTGTATTAGTGTGCAAAAATGTTTTTTGCACTTGTGATAGTGTTGAAAAACCACTTTTCACACTTGTGTTAGTGTTGAAAAACCACTTTTCGCACTTGTGTTAGTGTTGAAAAACCACTTTTCGCACTTGTGTTGGTGCAGGAAACCACTTTTGCACTTGTATTAGTGAGGAAAAACCACTTTTCGCACTTGTGTTAGTGTTGAAAAACCACTTTTCGCACTTGTGTTAGTGTTGAAAAACCACTTTTCGCACTTGTGTTGGTGCAGGAAACCACTTTTGCACTTGTATTAGTGTGGAAAAAACACTTTTTGCGCTTGTGATAGTGTTGAAAAACCACTTTTCGCACTTGTGTTAGTGTTGAAAAATCACTTTTCGCACTTGTGTTAGTGTTGAAAAACCACTTTTCGCACTTGTGTTGGTGCAGGAAACCACTTTTGCACTTGTATTAGTGTGGAAAAAACACTTTTTGCACTTGTGATAGTGTTGAAAAACCACTTTTCGCACTTGTGTTAGTGTTGAAAAACCACTTTTCGCACTTGTGTTAGTGTTGAAAAACCACTTTTCGCACTTGTGTTGGTGCAGGAAACCACTTTTGCACTTGTATTAGTGTGGAAAAAACACTTTTTGCACTTGTGATAGTGTTGAAAAACCACTTTTCGCACTTGTGTTAGTGTTGAAAAACGACTTTTCGCACTTGTGTTGGTGCAGGAAACCACTTTTGCACTTGTATTAGTGTGGAAAAACCACTTTTTGCACTTGTGTTAGTGTTGAAAAACCACTTTTCGCGCTTGTGTTAGTGTTGAAAAACCACTTTTCGCACTTGTGTTGGTGCAGAAAACCACTTTTGCACTTGTATTAGTATGGAAAAACAACTTTTCGCACTTGTGTTAGTGTTGAAAAACCACTTTTTGCACTTGTGTTAGTGTTGAAAACCCACTTTTCGCACTTGTGTTGGTGCAGAAAACCACTTTTGCACTTGTATTAGTATGGAAAAACCACATTTCGCACTTGTGTTACTGTTGAAAAACCACTTTTCGCACTTGTGTTAGTGTTGAAAAACCACTTTTCGCACTTGTGTTGGTGCAGGAAACCACTTTTGCACTTGTATTAGTGTGGAAAAAACACTTTTTGCACTTGTGATAGTGTTGAAAAACCACTTTTCGCACTTGTGTTAGTGTTGAAAAACCACTTTTCGCACTTGTGTTGGTGCAGGAAATCACTTTTGCACTTGTATTAGTGTGAAAAAACCACTTTTCGCACTTGTGTTAGTGTTGAAAAACCACTTTTCGCACTTGTGTTAGTGTTGAAAAACCACTTTTCGCACTTGTGTTGGTGCAGTAAACCACCTTTGCACTTGTATTAGTGTGGAAAAACCACTTTTCGCACTTGTGTTAGTGTTGAAAAACCACTTTTCGCACTTGTGTTGGTGTTGAAAAACCACTTTTTGCACTTGTGTTGGTGCAGGAAACCACTTTTGCAATTGTATTAGTGTGGAAAACACACTTTTTGCACTTGTGATAGTGTTGAAAAACCACTTTTCGCACTTGTGTTAATGTTGAAAAACCACTTTTCGCACTTGTGTTAGTGTTGAAAAACCACTTTTCGCACTTATGTTGGTGCAGGAAACCACTTTTGCACTTGTATTAGTGTGGAAAAAACACTTTTTGCACTTGTGATAGTGATGAAAAACGACTTTACGCACTTGTGTTAGTGTTGAAAAACCACTTTTCGCACTTGTGTTGGTGCAGGAAACCACTTTTGCATTTGTATTAGTGTGGAAAAAACACTTTTCACACTTGTGTTAGTGTTGAAAAACCACTTTTCGCACTTGTGTTAGTGTTGAAAATCCACTTTTCGCACTTGTGTTGGTGCAGGAAACCACATTTGCACTTGTATTAGTGTGGAAAAACCACTTTTCGCACTTGTGTTAGTGTTGAAAAACCACTTTTCGCACTTGTGTTGGTGCAGGACACCACTTTTGCACTTGTATTAGTGTGGAAAAAACACTTTTTGCACTTGTGATAGTGTTGAAAAACCACTTTTCGCACTTGTGTTAGTGTTGAAAAACCACTTTTCGCACTTGTGTTAGTGTTGAAAAACCACTTTTCGCACTGTGTTGGTGCAGGAAACCACTTTTGCACTTGTATTAGTGTGGAAAAAACACTTTTTGCACTTGTGATAGTGTTGAAAAACCACTTTTTGCACTTGTGTTAGTGTTGAAAAACCACTTTTCGCACTTGTGTTGGTGCAGGAAACCACTTTTGCACTTGTATTAGTGAGGAAAAACCACTTTTCGCACTTGTGTTAGTGTTGAAAAACCACTTTTCGCACTTGTGTTAGTGTTGAAAAACCACTTTTCGCACTTGTGTTGGTGCAGGAAACCACTTTTGCACTTGTATTAGTGTGGAAAAAACACTTTTTGCACTTGTGATAGTCTGGAAAAACCACTTTTCGCACTTGTGTTAGTGTTGAAAAACCACTTTTCGCACTTGTGTTAGTGTTGAAAAACCACTTTTCGCACTTGTGTTGGTGCAGGAAACCACTTTTGCACTTGTATTAGTGTGGAAAAAACACTTTTTGCACTTGTGATAGTGTTGAAAAACCACTTTTCGCACTTGTGTTAGTGTTGAAAAACCACTTTTCGCACTTGTGTTAGTGTTGAAAAACCACTTTTCGCACTTGTGTTGGTGCAGGAAACCACTTTTGCACTTGTATTAGTGTGGAAAAAACACTTTTTGCACTTGTGATAGTGTTGAAAAACCACTTTTCGCACTTGTGTTAGTGTTGAAAAACAACTTTTCACACTTGTGTTGGTGCAGGAAACCACTTTTGCACTTGTATTAGTGAGGAAAAACCACTTTTCGCACTTGTGTTAGTGTTGAAAAACCACTTTTCGCACTTGTGTTAGTGTTGAAAAACCACTTTTCGCACTTGTGTTGGTGCAGGAAACCACTTTTGCACTTGTATTAGTGTGGAAAAAACCACTTTTCGCACTTGCGTTAGTGTTGAAAAACCACTTTTCGCACTTGTGTTAGTGTTGAAAAACCACTTTTCGCACTTGGGTTAGTGTTGAAAAACGACTTTTCGCACTTGTGTTGGTGCAGGAAACCACTTTTGCACTTGTATTAGTGTGGAAAAAACACTTTTCGCACTTGTGTTAGTATTGAAAAACCACTTTTCGCACTTGTGTTAGTGTTGAAAAACCACTTTTCGCACTTGTGTTGGTGCAGGAAACCACTTTTGCACTTGTATTAGTGTGGAAAAACCACTTTTGCACTTGTATTAGTGTGGAAAAAATACTTTTTGCACTTGTGATAGTGTTGAAAAACCACTTTTCGCACTTGTGTTAGTGTTGAAAAACCACTTTTCGCACTTGTGTTGGTGCAGGAAATCACTTTTGCACTTGTATTAGTGTGGAAAAAACACTTTTCGCACTTGTGTTAGTGTTGAAAAACCACTTTTCGCACTTGTGTTAGTGTTGAAAAACCACTTTTCGCACTTGTGTTGGTGCAGTAAACCACTTTTGCACTTGTATTAGTGTGGAAAAACCACTTTTCGCACTTGTGTTAGTGTTGAAAAACCACTTTTCGCACTTGTGTTGGTGTTGAAAAACCACTTTTCGCACTTGTGTTGGTGAAGGAAACCACTTTTGCACTTGTACTAGTGTGGAAAAAACACTTTTTGCACTTGTGATAGTGTTGAAAAGCCACTTTTCGCACTTGTGTTAGTGTTGAAAAACCACTTTTTGCACTTGTGTTAGTGTTGAAAAACCACTTTTCGCACTTGTGTTGGTGCAGAAAACCACTTTTGCACTTGTATTAGTATGGAAAAACCACTTTTCGCACTTGTGTTACTGTTGAAAAACCACTTTTTGCACTTGTGTTAGTGTTGAAAAACCACTTTTCGCACTTGTGTTGGTGCAGGAAACCACTTTTGCACTTGTATTAGTGTGGAAAAAACACTTTTTGCACTTGTGATAGTGTTGAAAAACCACTTTTCGCACTTGTGTTAGTGTTGAAAAACCACTTTTCGCACTTGTGTTGGTGCAGGAAATCACTTTTGCACTTGTATTAGTGTGGAAAAACCACTTTTCGCACTTGTGTTAGTGTTGAAAAACCACTTTTCGCACTTGTGTTAGTGTTGAAAAACCACTTTTCGCACTTGTGTTGGTGCAGTAAACCACTTTTGCACTTGTATTAGTGTGGAAAAACCACTTTTCGCACTTGTGTTAATGTTGAAAAACCACTTTTCGCACTTGTGTTGGTGTTGAAAAACCACTTTTCGCACTTGTGTTGGTGCAGGAAACCACTTTTGCACTTGTATTAGTGTGGAAAAAACACTTTTTGCACTTGTGATAGTGTTGAAAAACCACTTTTCGCACTTGTGTTAGTGTTGAATAACCACTTTTCGCACTTGTGTTAGTGTTGAAAAAACACTTTTCGCACTTGTGTTGGTGCAGGAAACCACTTTTGCACTTGTATTAGTGTGGAAAAAACACTTTTTGCACTTGTGTTAGTGTTGAAAAACCACTTTTCGCACTTGTGTTAGTGTTGAAAAACCACTTTTCGCACTTGTGTTGGTGCAGGAAACCACTTTTGCACTTGTATTAGTGTGGAAAAAACACTTTTTGCACTTGTGATAGTGTTGAAAAACCACTTTTCGCACTTGTGTTAGTGTTGAAAAACCACTTTTCGCACTTGTGTTAGTGTTGAAAAACCACTTTTCGCACTTGTGTTGGTGCAGGAAACCACTTTTGCACTTGTATTAGTGTGGAAAAAACACTTTTTGCACTTGTGATAGTGTTGAAAAACCACTTTTCGCACTTGTGTTAGTGTTGAAAAACCACTTTTCGCACTTGTGTTAGTGTTGAAAAACCACTTTTCGCACTTGTGTTGGTGCAGGAAACCACTTTTGCACTTGTACTAGTGTGGAAAAAACACTTTTTGCACTTGTGATAGTGTTGAAAAACCACTTTTCGCACTTGTGTTAGTGTTGAAAAACAACTTTTCACACTTGTGTTGGTGCAGGATACCACTTTTGCACTTGTATTAGTGAGGAAAAACCACTTTTCGCACTTGTGTTAGTGTTGAAAAACCACTTTTCGCACTTGTGTTAGTGTTGAAAAACCACTTTTCGCACTTGTGTTGGTGCAGGAAACCACTTTTGCACTTGTATTAGTGTGGAAAAAACCACTTTTCGCACTTGCGTTAGTGTTGAAAAACGACTTTTCGCACTTGTGTTGGTGCAGGAAACCACTTTTGCACTGGTATTAGTGTGGAAAAAACACTTTTCGCACTTGTGTTAGTATTGAAAAACCACTTTTCGCACTTGTGTTAGTGTTGAAAAACCACTTTTCGCACTTGTGTTGGTGCAGGAAACCACTTTTGCACTTGTATTAGTGTGGAAAAACCACTTTTCGCACTTGTGTTAGTGTTGAAAAACCACTTTTCGCACTTGTGTTAGTGTTGAAAAACCACTTTTCGCACTTGTGTTAGTGTTGAAAAACCACTTTTCGCACTTGTGTTAGTGTTGAAAAACCACTTTTCGCACTTGTATTAGTGTTGAAAAACCACTTTTCGCACTTGTGTTGGTGCAGGAAACCACTTTTGCACTTGTATTAGTGTGGAAAAACCACTTTTGCACTTGTATTAGTGTGGAAAAAATACTTTTTGCACTTGTGATAGTGTTGAAAAACCACTTTTCGCACTTGTGTTAGTGTTGAAAAACCACTTTTCGCACTTGTGTTGGTGCAGGAAATCACTTTTGCACTTGTATTAGTGTGGAAAAAACACTTTTCGCACTTGTGTTAGTGTTGAAAAACCACTTTTCGCACTTGTGTTAGTGTTGAAAAACCACTTTTCGCACTTGTGTTGGTGCAGTAAACCACTTTTGCACTTGTATTAGTGTGGAAAAACCACTTTTCGCACTTGTGTTAGTGTTGAAAAACCACTTTTCGCACTTGTGTTGGTGTTGAAAAACCACTTTTCGCACTTGTGTTGGTGCAGGAAACCACTTTTGCACTTGTATTAGTGTGGAAAAAACACTTTTTGCACTTGTGATAGTGTTGAAAAACCACTTTTCGCACTTGTGTTAGTGTTGAATAACCACTTTTCGCACTTGTGTTAGTGTTGAAAAACCACTTTTCGCACTTGTGTTGGTGCAGGAAACCACTTTTGCACTTGTATTAGTGTGGAAAAAACACTTTTTGCACTTGTGTTAGTGTTGAAAAACCACTTTTCGCACTTGTGTTAGTGTTGAAAAACCACTTTTCGCACTTGTGTTGGTGCAGGAAACCACTTTTGCACTTGTATTAGTGTGGAAAAAACACTTTTTGCACTTGTGATAGTGTTGAAAAACCACTTTTCGCACTTGTGTTAGTGTTGAAAAACCACTTTTCGCACTTGTGTTAGTGTTGAAAAACCACTTTTCGCACTTGTGTTGGTGCAGGAAACCACTTTTGCACTTGTATTAGTGTGGAAAAAACACTTTTTGCACTTGTGATAGTGTTGAAAAACCACTTTTCGCACTTGTGTTAGTGTTGAAAAACCACTTTTCGCACTTGTGTTGGTGCAGGAAACCACTTTTGCACTTGTATTAGTGTGGAAAAAACACTTTTTGCACTTGTATTAGTGTGGAAAAACCACTTTTGCACTTGTATTAGTGTGGAAAAAATACTTTTTGCACTTGTGATAGTGTTGAAAAACCACTTTTCGCACTTGTGTTAGTGTTGAAAAACCACTTTTCGCACTTGTGTTGGTGCAGGAAATCACTTTTGCACTTGTATTAGTGTGGAAAAAACACTTTTCGCACTTGTGTTAGTGTTGAAAAACCACTTTTCGCACTTGTGTTAGTGTTGAAAAACCACTTTTCGCACTTGTGTTGGTGCAGTAAACCACTTTTGCACTTGTATTAGTGTGGAAAAACCACTTTTCGCACTTGTGTTAGTGTTGAAAAACCACTTTTCGCACTTGTGTTGGTGTTGAAAAACCACTTTTCGCACTTGTGTTGGTGAAGGAAACCACTTTTGCACTTGTACTAGTGTGGAAAAAACACTTTTTGCACTTGTGATAGTGTTGAAAAGCCACTTTTCGCACTTGTGTTAGTGTTGAAAAACCACTTTTTGCACTTGTGTTAGTGTTGAAAAACCACTTTTCGCACTTGTGTTGGTGCAGAAAACCACTTTTGCACTTGTATTAGTATGGAAAAACCACTTTTCGCACTTGTGTTACTGTTGAAAAACCACTTTTTGCACTTGTGTTAGTGTTGAAAAACCACTTTTCGCACTTGTGTTGGTGCAGGAAACCACTTTTGCACTTGTATTAGTGTGGAAAAAACACTTTTTGCACTTGTGATAGTGTTGAAAAACCACTTTTCGCACTTGTGTTAGTGTTGAAAAACCACTTTTCGCACTTGTGTTGGTGCAGGAAATCACTTTTGCACTTGTATTAGTGTGGAAAAACCACTTTTCGCACTTGTGTTAGTGTTGAAAAACCACTTTTCGCACTTGTGTTAGTGTTGAAAAACCACTTTTCGCACTTGTGTTGGTGCAGTAAACCACTTTTGCACTTGTATTAGTGTGGAAAAACCACTTTTCGCACTTGTGTTAATGTTGAAAAACCACTTTTCGCACTTGTGTTGGTGTTGAAAAACCACTTTTCGCACTTGTGTTGGTGCAGGAAACCACTTTTGCACTTGTATTAGTGTGGAAAAAACACTTTTTGCACTTGTGATAGTGTTGAAAAACCACTTTTCGCACTTGTGTTAGTGTTGAATAACCACTTTTCGCACTTGTGTTAGTGTTGAAAAACCACTTTTCGCACTTGTGTTGGTGCAGGAAACCACTTTTGCACTTGTATTAGTGTGGAAAAAACACTTTTTGCACTTGTGTTAGTGTTGAAAAACCACTTTTCGCACTTGTGTTAGTGTTGAAAAACCACTTTTCGCACTTGTGTTGGTGCAGGAAACCACTTTTGCACTTGTATTAGTGTGGAAAAAACACTTTTTGCACTTGTGATAGTGTTGAAAAACCACTTTTCGCACTTGTGTTAGTGTTGAAAAACCACTTTTCGCACTTGTGTTAGTGTTGAAAAACCACTTTTCGCACTTGTGTTGGTGCAGGAAACCACTTTTGCACTTGTATTAGTGTGGAAAAAACACTTTTTGCACTTGTGATAGTGTTGAAAAACCACTTTTCGCACTTGTGTTAGTGTTGAAAAACCACTTTTCGCACTTGTGTTAGTGTTGAAAAACCAC
The DNA here is from genome assembly GCF_964187855.1 of Myxine glutinosa. NCBI lineage: Eukaryota > Metazoa > Chordata > Myxini > Myxiniformes > Myxinidae > Myxine > Myxine glutinosa. Next base: position 39,074 of record NW_027616918.1, read on the forward strand.
TTTTCGCACTTGTGTTGGTGCAGGAAACCACTTTTGCACTTGTACTAGTGTGGAAAAAACACTTTTTGCACTTGTGATAGTGTTGAAAAACCACTTTTCGCACTTGTGTTAGTGTTGAAAAACAACTTTTCACACTTGTGTTGGTGCAGGAAACCACTTTTGCACTTGTATTAGTGAGGAAAAACCACTTTTCGCACTTGTGTTAGTGTTGAAAAACCACTTTTCGCACTTGTGTTAGTGTTGAAAAACCACTTTTCGCACTTGTGTTGGTGCAGGAAACCACTTTTGCACTTGTATTAGTGTGGAAAAAACCACTTTTCGCACTTGCGTTAGTGTTGAAAAACGACTTTTCGCACTTGTGTTGGTGCAGGAAACCACTTTTGCACTTGTATTAGTGTGGAAAAAACACTTTTCGCACTTGTGTTAGTATTGAAAAACCACTTTTCGCACTTGTGTTAGTGTTGAAAAACCACTTTTCGCACTTGTGTTGGTGCAGGAAACCACTTTTGCACTTGTATTAGTGTGGAAAAACCACTTTTCGCACTTGTGTTAGTGTTGAAAAACCACTTTTCGCACTTGTGTTAGTGTTGAAAAACCACTTTTCGCACTTGTGTTAGTGTTGAAAAACCACTTTTCGCACTTGTGTTAGTGTTGAAAAACCACTTTTCGCACTTGTATTAGTGTTGAAAAACCACTTTTCGCACTTGTGTTGGTGCAGGAAACCACTTTTGCACTTGTATTAGTGTGGAAAAACCACTTTTGCACTTGTATTAGTGTGGAAAAAATACTTTTTGCACTTGTGATAGTGTTGAAAAACCACTTTTCGCACTTGTGTTAGTGTTGAAAAACCACTTTTCGCACTTGTGTTGGTGCAGGAAATCACTTTTGCACTTGTATTAGTGTGGAAAAAACACTTTTCGCACTTGTGTTAGTGTTGAAAAACCACTTTTCGCACTTGTGTTAGTGTTGAAAAACCACTTTTCGCACTTGTGTTGGTGCAGTAAACCACTTTTGCACTTGTATTAGTGTGGAAAAACCACTTTTCGCACTTGTGTTAGTGTTGAAAAACCACTTTTCGCACTTGTGTTGGTGTTGAAAAACCACTTTTCGCACTTGTGTTGGTGCAGGAAACCACTTTTGCACTTGTATTAGTGTGGAAAAAACACTTTTTGCACTTGTGATAGTGTTGAAAAACCACTTTTCGCACTTGTGTTAGTGTTGAATAACCACTTTTCGCACTTGTGTTAGTGTTGAAAAACCACTTTTCGCACTTGTGTTGGTGCAGGAAACCACTTTTGCACTTGTATTAGTGTGGAAAAAACACTTTTTGCACTTGTGTTAGTGTTGAAAAACCACTTTTCGCACTTGTGTTAGTGTTGAAAAACCACTTTTCGCACTTGTGTTGGTGCAGGAAACCACTTTTGCACTTGTATTAGTGTGGAAAAAACACTTTTTGCACTTGTGATAGTGTTGAAAAACCACTTTTCGCACTTGTGTTAGTGTTGAAAAACCACTTTTCGCACTTGTGTTAGTGTTGAAAAACCACTTTTCGCACTTGTGTTGGTGCAGGAAACCACCTTTGCACTTGTATTAGTGTGGAAAAAACACTTTTTGCACTTGTGATAGTGTTGAAAAACCACTTTTCGCACTTGTGTTAGTGTTGAAAAACCACTTTTCGCACTTGTGTTAGTGTTGAAAAACCACTTTTCGCACTTGTGTTGGTGCAGGAAACCACTTTTGCACTTGTATTAGTGTGGAAAAACCACTTTTCGCACTTGTGTTAGTGTTGAAAAACCACTTTTCGCACTTGTGTTAGTGTTGAAAAACCACTTTTCGCACTTGTGTTAGTGTTGAAAAACCACTTTTCGCACTTGTGTTAGTGTTGAAAAACCACTTTTCGCACTTGTATTAGTGTTGAAAAACCACTTTTCGCACTTGTGTTGGTGCAGGAAACCACTTTTGCACTTGTATTAGTGTGGAAAAACCACTTTTGCACTTGTATTAGTGTGGAAAAAATACTTTTTGCACTTGTGATAGTGTTGAAAAACCACTTTTCGCACTTGTGTTAGTGTTGAAAAACCACTTTTTGCACTTGTGTTGGTGCAGGAAATCACTTTTGCACTTGTATTAGTGTGGAAAAAACACTTTTCGCACTTGTGTTAGTGTTGAAAAACCACTTTTCGCACTTGTGTTAGTGTTGAAAAACCACTTTTCGCACTTGTGTTGGTGCAGTAAACCACTTTTGCACTTGTATTAGTGTGGAAAAACCACTTTTCGCACTTGTGTTAATGTTGAAAAACCACTTTTCGCACTTGTGTTGGTGTTGAAAAACCACTTTTCGCACTTGTGTTGGTGCAGGAAACCACTTTTGCACTTGTATTAGTGTGGAAAAAACACTTTTTGCACTTGTGATAGTGTTGAAAAACCACTTTTCGCACTTGTGTTAGTGTTGAATAACCACTTTTCGCACTTGTGTTAGTGTTGAAAAACCACTTTTCGCACTTGTGTTGGTGCAGGAAACCACTTTTGCACTTGTATTAGTGTGGAAAAAACACTTTTTGCACTTGTGTTAGTGTTGAAAAACCACTTTTCGCACTTGTGTTAGTGTTGAAAAACCACTTTTCGCACTTGTGTTGGTGCAGGAAACCACTTTTGCACTTGTATTAGTGTGGAAAAAACACTTTTTGCACTTGTGATAGTGTTGAAAAACCACTTTTCGCACTTGTGTTAGTGTTGAAAAACCACTTTTCGCACTTGTGTTAGTGTTGAAAAACCACTTTTCGCACTTGTGTTGGTGCAGGAAACCACTTTTGCACTTGTATTAGTGTGGAAAAAACACTTTTTGCACTTGTGATAGTGTTGAAAAACCACTTTTCGCACTTGTGTTAGTGTTGAAAAACCACTTTTCGCACTTGTGTTAGTGTTGAAAAACCACTTTTCGCACTTGTGTTGGTGCAGGAAACCACTTTTGCACTTGTATTAGTGTGGAAAAAACACTTTTTGCACTTGTGATAGTGTTGAAAAACCACTTTTCGCACTTGTGTTAGTGTTGAAAAACAACTTTTCACACTTGTGTTGGTGCAGGAAACCACTTTTGCACTTGTATTAGTGAGGAAAAACCACTTTTCGCACTTGTGTTAGTGTTGAAAAACCACTTTTCGCACTTGTGTTAGTGTTGAAAAACCACTTTTCGCACTTGTGTTGGTGCAGGAAACCACTTTTGCACTTGTATTAGTGTGGAAAAAACCACTTTTCGCACTTGCGTTAGTGTTGAAAAACGACTTTTCGCACTTGTGTTGGTGCAGGAAACCACTTTTGCACTTGTATTAGTGTGGAAAAAACACTTTTCGCACTTGTGTTAGTATTGAAAAACCACTTTTCGCACTTGTGTTAGTGTTGAAAAACCACTTTTCGCACTTGTGTTGGTGCAGGAAACCACTTTTGCACTTGTATTAGTGTGGAAAAACCACTTTTCGCACTTGTGTTAGTGTTGAAAAACCACTTTTCGCACTTGTGTTAGTGTTGAAAAACCACTTTTCGCACTTGTGTTAGTGTTGAAAAACCACTTTTCGCACTTGTGTTAGTGTTGAAAAACCACTTTTCGCACTTGTATTAGTGTTGAAAAACCACTTTTCGCACTTGTGTTGGTGCAGGAAACCACTTTTGCACTTGTATTAGTGTGGAAAAACCACTTTTGCACTTGTATTAGTGTGGAAAAAATACTTTTTGCACTTGTGATAGTGTTGAAAAACCACTTTTCGCACTTGTGTTAGTGTTGAAAAACCACTTTTCGCACTTGTGTTGGTGCAGGAAATCACTTTTGCACTTGTATTAGTGTGGAAAAAACACTTTTCGCACTTGTGTTAGTGTTGAAAAACCACTTTTCGCACTTGTGTTAGTGTTGAAAAACCACTTTTCGCACTTGTGTTGGTGCAGTAAACCACTTTTGCACTTGTATTAGTGTGGAAAAACCACTTTTCGCACTTGTGTTAGTGTTGAAAAACCACTTTTCGCACTTGTGTTGGTGTTGAAAAACCACTTTTCGCACTTGTGTTGGTGAAGGAAACCACTTTTGCACTTGTATTAGTGTGGAAAAAACACTTTTTGCACTTGTGATAGTGTTGAAAAGCCACTTTTCGCACTTGTGTTAGTGTTGAAAAACCACTTTTTGCACTTGTGTTAGTGTTGAAAAACCACTTTTCGCACTTGTGTTGGTGCAGAAAACCACTTTTGCACTTGTATTAGTATGGAAAAACCACTTTTCGCACTTGTGTTACTGTTGAAAAACCACTTTTCGCACTTGTGTTAGTGTTGAAAAACCACTTTTCGCACTTGTGTTGGTGCAGGAAACCACTTTTGCACTTGTATTAGTGTGGAAAAAACACTTTTTGCACTTGTGATAGTGTTGAAAAACCACTTTTCGCACTTGTGTTAGTGTTGAAAAACCACTTTTCGCACTTGTGTTGGTGCAGGAAATCACTTTTGCACTTGTATTAGTGTGGAAAAACCACTTTTCGCACTTGTGTTAGTGTTGAAAAACCACTTTTCGCACTTGTGTTAGTGTTGAAAAACCACTTTTCGCACTTGTGTTGGTGCAGTAAACCACTTTTGCACTTGTATTAGTGTGGAAAAACCACTTTTCGCACTTGTGTTAATGTTGAAAAACCACTTTTCGCACTTGTGTTGGTGTTGAAAAACCACTTTTCGCACTTGTGTTGGTGCAGGAAACCACTTTTGCACTTGTATTAGTGTGGAAAAAACACTTTTTGCACTTGTGATAGTGTTGAAAAACCACTTTTCGCACTTGTGTTAGTGTTGAAAAACCACTTTTCGCACTTGTGTTAGTGTTGAAAAACCACTTTTCGCACTTGTGTTGGTGCAGGAAACCACTTTTGCACTTGTATTAGTGTGGAAAAAACACTTTTTGCACTTGTGATAGTGTTGAAAAACCACTTTTCGCACTTGTGTTAGTGTTGAAAAACCACTTTTCGCACTTGTGTTAGTGTTGAAAAATCACTTTTCGCACTTGTGTTGGTGCAGGAAACCACTTTTGCACTTGTATTAGTGTGCAAAAATGTTTTTTGCACTTGTGATAGTGTTGAAAAACCACTTTTCACACTTGTGTTAGTGTTGAAAAACCACTTTTCGCACTTGTGTTAGTGTTGAAAAACCACTTTTCGCACTTGTGTTGGTGCAGGAAACCACTTTTGCACTTGTATTAGTGAGGAAAAACCACTTTTCGCACTTGTGTTAGTGTTGAAAAACCACTTTTCGCACTTGTGTTAGTGTTGAAAAACCACTTTTCGCACTTGTGTTGGTGCAGGAAACCACTTTTGCACTTGTATTAGTGTGGAAAAAACACTTTTTGCGCTTGTGATAGTGTTGAAAAACCACTTTTCGCACTTGTGTTAGTGTTGAAAAATCACTTTTCGCACTTGTGTTAGTGTTGAAAAACCACTTTTCGCACTTGTGTTGGTGCAGGAAACCACTTTTGCACTTGTATTAGTGTGGAAAAAACACTTTTTGCACTTGTGATAGTGTTGAAAAACCACTTTTCGCACTTGTGTTAGTGTTGAAAAACCACTTTTCGCACTTGTGTTAGTGTTGAAAAACCACTTTTCGCACTTGTGTTGGTGCAGGAAACCACTTTTGCACTTGTATTAGTGTGGAAAAAACACTTTTTGCACTTGTGATAGTGTTGAAAAACCACTTTTCGCACTTGTGTTAGTGTTGAAAAACGACTTTTCGCACTTGTGTTGGTGCAGGAAACCACTTTTGCACTTGTATTAGTGTGGAAAAACCACTTTTTGCACTTGTGTTAGTGTTGAAAAACCACTTTTCGCGCTTGTGTTAGTGTTGAAAAACCACTTTTCGCACTTGTGTTGGTGCAGAAAACCACTTTTGCACTTGTATTAGTATGGAAAAACAACTTTTCGCACTTGTGTTAGTGTTGAAAAACCACTTTTTGCACTTGTGTTAGTGTTGAAAACCCACTTTTCGCACTTGTGTTGGTGCAGAAAACCACTTTTGCACTTGTATTAGTATGGAAAAACCACATTTCGCACTTGTGTTACTGTTGAAAAACCACTTTTCGCACTTGTGTTAGTGTTGAAAAACCACTTTTCGCACTTGTGTTGGTGCAGGAAACCACTTTTGCACTTGTATTAGTGTGGAAAAAACACTTTTTGCACTTGTGATAGTGTTGAAAAACCACTTTTCGCACTTGTGTTAGTGTTGAAAAACCACTTTTCGCACTTGTGTTGGTGCAGGAAATCACTTTTGCACTTGTATTAGTGTGAAAAAACCACTTTTCGCACTTGTGTTAGTGTTGAAAAACCACTTTTCGCACTTGTGTTAGTGTTGAAAAACCACTTTTCGCACTTGTGTTGGTGCAGTAAACCACCTTTGCACTTGTATTAGTGTGGAAAAACCACTTTTCGCACTTGTGTTAGTGTTGAAAAACCACTTTTCGCACTTGTGTTGGTGTTGAAAAACCACTTTTTGCACTTGTGTTGGTGCAGGAAACCACTTTTGCAATTGTATTAGTGTGGAAAACACACTTTTTGCACTTGTGATAGTGTTGAAAAACCACTTTTCGCACTTGTGTTAATGTTGAAAAACCACTTTTCGCACTTGTGTTAGTGTTGAAAAACCACTTTTCGCACTTATGTTGGTGCAGGAAACCACTTTTGCACTTGTATTAGTGTGGAAAAAACACTTTTTGCACTTGTGATAGTGATGAAAAACGACTTTACGCACTTGTGTTAGTGTTGAAAAACCACTTTTCGCACTTGTGTTGGTGCAGGAAACCACTTTTGCATTTGTATTAGTGTGGAAAAAACACTTTTCACACTTGTGTTAGTGTTGAAAAACCACTTTTCGCACTTGTGTTAGTGTTGAAAATCCACTTTTCGCACTTGTGTTGGTGCAGGAAACCACATTTGCACTTGTATTAGTGTGGAAAAACCACTTTTCGCACTTGTGTTAGTGTTGAAAAACCACTTTTCGCACTTGTGTTGGTGCAGGACACCACTTTTGCACTTGTATTAGTGTGGAAAAAACACTTTTTGCACTTGTGATAGTGTTGAAAAACCACTTTTCGCACTTGTGTTAGTGTTGAAAAACCACTTTTCGCACTTGTGTTAGTGTTGAAAAACCACTTTTCGCACTGTGTTGGTGCAGGAAACCACTTTTGCACTTGTATTAGTGTGGAAAAAACACTTTTTGCACTTGTGATAGTGTTGAAAAACCACTTTTTGCACTTGTGTTAGTGTTGAAAAACCACTTTTCGCACTTGTGTTGGTGCAGGAAACCACTTTTGCACTTGTATTAGTGAGGAAAAACCACTTTTCGCACTTGTGTTAGTGTTGAAAAACCACTTTTCGCACTTGTGTTAGTGTTGAAAAACCACTTTTCCCACTTGTGTTGGTGCAGGAAACCACTTTTGCACTTGTATTAGTGTGGAAAAAACACTTTTTGCACTTGTGATAGTGTTGAAAAACCACTTTTCGCACTTGTGTTAGTGTTGAAAAACCACTTTTCGCACTTGTGTTAGTGTTGAAAAACCACTTTTCGCACTTGTGTTGGTGCAGGAAACCACTTTTGCACTTGTATTAGTGTGGAAAAAACACTTTTTGCACTTGTGATAGTGTTGAAAAACCACTTTTCGCACTTGTGTTAGTGTTGAAAAACCACTTTTCGCACTTGTGTTAGTGTTGAAAAACCACTTTTCGCACTTGTGTTGGTGCAGGAAACCACTTTTGCACTTGTATTAGTGTGGAAAAAACACTTTTTGCACTTGTGATAGTGTTGAAAAACCACTTTTCGCACTTGTGTTAGTGTTGAAAAACAACTTTTCACACTTGTGTTGGTGCAGGAAACCACTTTTGCACTTGTATTAGTGAGGAAAAACCACTTTTCGCACTTGTGTTAGTGTTGAAAAACCACTTTTCGCACTTGTGTTAGTGTTGAAAAACCACTTTTCGCACTTGTGTTGGTGCAGGAAACCACTTTTGCACTTGTATTAGTGTGGAAAAAACCACTTTTCGCACTTGCGTTAGTGTTGAAAAACCACTTTTCGCACTTGTGTTAGTGTTGAAAAAACACTTTTCGCACTTGGGTTAGTGTTGAAAAACGACTTTTCGCACTTGTGTTGGTGCAGGAAACCACTTTTGCACTTGTATTAGTGTGGAAAAAACACTTTTCGCACTTGTGTTAGTATTGAAAAACCACTTTTCGCACTTGTGTTAGTGTTGAAAAACCACTTTTCGCACTTGTGTTGGTGCAGGAAACCACTTTTGCACTTGTATTAGTGTGGAAAAACCACTTTTGCACTTGTATTAGTGTGGAAAAAATACTTTTTGCACTTGTGATAGTGTTGAAAAACCACTTTTCGCACTTGTGTTAGTGTTGAAAAACCACTTTTCGCACTTGTGTTAGTGTTGAAAAACCACTTTTCCCACTTGTGTTGGTGCAGGAAACCACTTTTGCACTTGTATTAGTGTGGAAAAAACACTTTTTGCACTTGTGATAGTGTTGAAAAACCACTTTTCGCACTTGTGTTAGTGTTGAAAAACCACTTTTCGCACTTGTGTTAGTGTTGAAAAACCACTTTTCGCACTTGTGTTGGTGCAGGAAACCACTTTTGCACTTGTATTAGTGTGGAAAAAACACTTTTTGCACTTGTGATAGTGTTGAAAAACCACTTTTCGCACTTGTGTTAGTGTTGAAAAACCACTTTTCGCACTTGTGTTAGTGTTGAAAAACCACTTTTCGCACTTGTGTTGGTGCAGGAAACCACTTTTGCACTTGTATTAGTGTGGAAAAAACACTTTTTGCACTTGTGATAGTGTTGAAAAACCACTTTTCGCACTTGTGTTAGTGTTGAAAAACAACTTTTCACACTTGTGTTGGTGCAGGAAACCACTTTTGCACTTGTATTAGTGAGGAAAAACCACTTTTCGCACTTGTGTTAGTGTTGAAAAACCACTTTTCGCACTTGTGTTAGTGTTGAAAAACCACTTTTCGCACTTGTGTTGGTGCAGGAAACCACTTTTGCACTTGTATTAGTGTGGAAAAAACCACTTTTCGCACTTGCGTTAGTGTTGAAAAACCACTTTTCGCACTTGTGTTAGTGTTGAAAAAACACTTTTCGCACTTGGGTTAGTGTTGAAAAACGACTTTTCGCACTTGTGTTGGTGCAGGAAACCACTTTTGCACTTGTATTAGTGTGGAAAAAACACTTTTCGCACTTGTGTTAGTATTGAAAAACCACTTTTCGCACTTGTGTTAGTGTTGAAAAACCACTTTTCGCACTTGTGTTGGTGCAGGAAACCACTTTTGCACTTGTATTAGTGTGGAAAAACCACTTTTGCACTTGTATTAGTGTGGAAAAAATACTTTTTGCACTTGTGATAGTGTTGAAAAACCACTTTTCGCACTTGTGTTAGTGTTGAAAAACCACTTTTCGCACTTGTGTTGGTGCAGGAAATCACTTTTGCACTTGTATTAGTGTGGAAAAAACACTTTTCGCACTTGTGTTAGTGTTGAAAAACCACTTTTCGCACTTGTGTTAGTGTTGAAAAACCACTTTTCGCACTTGTGTTGGTGCAGTAAACCACTTTTGCACTTGTATTAGTGTGGAAAAACCACTTTTCGCACTTGTGTTAGTGTTGAAAAACCACTTTTCGCACTTGTGTTGGTGTTGAAAAACCACTTTTCGCACTTGAGTTGGTGAAGGAAACCACTTTTGCACTTGTACTAGTGTGGAAAAAACACTTTTTGCACTTGTGATAGTGTTGAAAAGCCACTTTTCGCACTTGTGTTAGTGTTGAAAAACCACTTTTTGCACTTGTGTTAGTGTTGAAAAACCACTTTTCGCACTTGTGTTGGTGCAGAAAACCACTTTTGCACTTGTATTAGTATGGAAAAACCACTTTTCGCACTTGTGTTACTGTTGAAAAACCACTTTTTGCACTTGTGTTAGTGTTGAAAAACCACTTTTCGCACTTGTGTTGGTGCAGGAAACCACTTTTGCACTTGTATTAGTGTGGAAAAAACACTTTTTGCACTTGTGATAGTGTTGAAAAACCACTTTTCGCACTTGTGTTAGTGTTGAAAAACCACTTTTCGCACTTGTGTTGGTGCAGGAAATCACTTTTGCACTTGTATTAGTGTGGAAAAACCACTTTTCGCACTTGTGTTAGTGTTGAAAAACCACTTTTCGCACTTGTGTTAGTGTTGAAAAACCACTTTTCGCACTTGTGTTGGTGCAGTAAACCACTTTTGCACTTGTATTAGTGTGGAAAAACCACTTTTCGCACTTGTGTTAATGTTGAAAAACCACTTTTCGCACTTGTGTTGGTGTTGAAAAACCACTTTTCGCACTTGTGTTGGTGCAGGAAACCACTTTTGCACTTGTATTAGTGTGGAAAAAACACTTTTTGCACTTGTGATAGTGTTGAAAAACCACTTTTCGCACTTGTGTTAGTGTTGAATAACCACTTTTCGCACTTGTGTTGGTGTTGAAAAACCACTTTTCGCACTTGAGTTGGTGAAGGAAACCACTTTTGCACTTGTACTAGTGTGGAAAAAACACTTTTTGCACTTGTGATAGTGTTGAAAAGCCACTTTTCGCACTTGTGTTAGTGTTGAAAAACCACTTTTTGCACTTGTGTTAGTGTTGAAAAACCACTTTTCGCACTTGTGTTGGTGCAGAAAACCACTTTTGCACTTGTATTAGTATGGAAAAACCACTTTTCGCACTTGTGTTACTGTTGAAAAACCACTTTTTGCACTTGTGTTAGTGTTGAAAAACCACTTTTCGCACTTGTGTTGGTGCAGGAAACCACTTTTGCACTTGTATTAGTGTGGAAAAAACACTTTTTGCACTTGTGATAGTGTTGAAAAACCACTTTTCGCACTTGTGTTAGTGTTGAAAAACCACTTTTCGCACTTGTGTTGGTGCAGGAAATCACTTTTGCACTTGTATTAGTGTGGAAAAACCACTTTTCGCACTTGTGTTAGTGTTGAAAAACCACTTTTCGCACTTGTGTTAGTGTTGAAAAACCACTTTTCGCACTTGTGTTGGTGCAGTAAACCACTTTTGCACTTGTATTAGTGTGGAAAAACCACTTTTCGCACTTGTGTTAATGTTGAAAAACCACTTTTCGCACTTGTGTTGGTGTTGAAAAACCACTTTTCGCACTTGTGTTGGTGCAGGAAACCACTTTTGCACTTGTATTAGTGTGGAAAAAACACTTTTTGCACTTGTGATAGTGTTGAAAAACCACTTTTCGCACTTGTGTTAGTGTTGAATAACCACTTTTCGCACTTGTGTTAGTGTTGAAAAACCACTTTTCGCACTTGTGTTGGTGCAGGAAACCACTTTTGCACTTGTATTAGTGTGGAAAAAACACTTTTTGCACTTGTGTTAGTGTTGAAAAACCACTTTTCGCACTTGTGTTAGTGTTGAAAAATCACTTTTCGCACTTGTGTTGGTGCAGGAAACCACTTTTGCACTTGTATTAGTGTGCAAAAATGTTTTTTGCACTTGTGATAGTGTTGAAAAACCACTTTTCACACTTGTGTTAGTGTTGAAAAACCACTTTTCGCACTTGTGTTAGTGTTGAAAAACCACTTTTCGCACTTGTGTTGGTGCAGGAAACCACTTTTGCACTTGTATTAGTGAGGAAAAACCACTTTTCGCACTTGTGTTAGTGTTGAAAAACCACTTTTCGCACTTGTGTTAGTGTTGAAAAACCACTTTTCGCACTTGTGTTGGTGCAGAAAACCACTTTTGCACTTGTATTAGTGTGGAAAAAACACTTTTTGCGCTTGTGATAGTGTTGAAAAACCACTTTTCGCACTTGTGTTAGTGTTGAAAAATCACTTTTCGCACTTGTGTTAGTGTTGAAAAACCACTTTTCGCACTTGTGTTGGTGCAGGAAACCACTTTTGCACTTGTATTAGTGTGGAAAAAACACTTTTTGCACTTGTGATAGTGTTGAAAAACCACTTTTCGCACTTGTGTTAGTGTTGAAAAACCACTTTTCGCACTTGTGTTAGTGTTGAAAAACCACTTTTCGCACTTGTGTTGGTGCAGGAAACCACTTTTGCACTTGTATTAGTGTGGAAAAAACACTTTTTGCACTTGTGATAGTGTTGAAAAACCACTTTTCGCACTTGTGTTAGTGTTGAAAAACGACTTTTCGCACTTGTGTTGGTGCAGGAAACCACTTTTGCACTTGTATTAGTGTGGAAAAACCACTTTTTGCACTTGTGTTAGTGTTGAAAAACCACTTTTCGCGCCTGTGTTAGTGTTGAAAAACCACTTTTCGCACTTGTGTTGGTGCAGAAAACCACTTTTGCACTTGTATTAGTATGGAAAAACAACTTTTCGCACTTGTGTTAGTGTTGAAAAACCACTTTTTGCACTTGTGTTAGTGTTGAAAAACCACTTTTCGCACTTGTGTTGGTGCAGAAAACCACTTTTGCACTTGTATTAGTATGGAAAAACCACTTTTCGCACTTGTGTTACTGTTGAAAAACCACTTTTCGCACTTGTGTTAGTGTTGAAAAACAACTTTTCGCACTTGTGTTGGTGCAGGAAACCACTTTTGCACTTGTATTAGTGTGGAAAAAACACTTTTTGCACTTGTGATAGTGTTGAAAAACCACTTTTCGCACTTGTGTTAGTGTTGAAAAACCACTTTTCGCACTTGTGTTGGTGCAGGAAATCACTTTTGCACTTGTATTAGTGTGGAAAAACCACTTTTCGCACTTGTGTTAGTGTTGAAAAACCACTTTTCGCACTTGTGTTAGTGTTGAAAAACCACTTTTCGCACTTGTGTTGGTGCAGTAAACCACTTTTGCACTTGTATTAGTGTGGAAAAACCACTTTTCGCACTTGTGTTAGTGTTGAAAAACCACTTTTCGCACTGGTGTTGGTGTTGAAAAACCACTTTTCGCACTTGTGTTGGTGCAGGAAACCACTTTTGCAATTGTATTAGTGTGGAAAACACACTTTTTGCACTTGTGATAGTGTTGAAAAACCACTTTTCGCACTTGTGTTAATGTTGAAAAACCACTTTTCGCACTTGTGTTAGTGTTGAAAAACCACTTTTCGCACTTATGTTGGTGCAGGAAACCACTTTTGCACTTGTATTAGTGTGGAAAAAACACTTTTTGCACTTGTGATAGTGATGAAAAACGACTTTACGCACTTGTGTTAGTGTTGAAAAACCACTTTTCGCACTTGTGTTGGTGCAGGAAACCACTTTTGCATTTGTATTAGTGTGGAAAAAACACTTTTCACACTTGTGTTAGTGTTGAAAAACCACTTTTCGCACTTGTGTTAGTGTTGAAAATCCACTTTTCGCACTTGTGTTGGTGCAGGAAACCACATTTGCACTTGTATTAGTGTGGAAAAACCACTTTTCGCACTTGTGTTAGTGTTGAAAAACCACTTTTCGCACTTGTGTTGGTGCAGGACACCACTTTTGCACTTGTATTAGTGTGGAAAAAACACTTTTTGCACTTGTGATAGTGTTGAAAAACCACTTTTCGCACTTGTGTTAGTGTTGAAAAACCACTTTTCGCACTTGTGTTAGTGTTGAAAAACCACTTTTCGCACTGTGTTGGTGCAGGAAACCACTTTTGCACTTGTATTAGTGTGGAAAAAACACTTTTTGCACTTGTGATAGTGTTGAAAAACCACTTTTTGCACTTGTGTTAGTGTTGAAAAACCACTTTTCGCACTTGTGTTGGTGCAGGAAACCACTTTTGCACTTGTATTAGTGAGGAAAAACCACTTTTCGCACTTGTGTTAGTGTTGAAAAACCACTTTTCGCACTTGTGTTAGTGTTGAAAAACCACTTTTCGCACTTGTGTTGGTGCAGTAAACCACTTTTGCACTTGTATTAGTGTGGAAAAAACACTTTTTGCACTTGTGATAGTGTTGAAAAACCACTTTTCGCACTTGTGTTGGTGCAGGAAATCACTTTTGCACTTGTATTAGTGTGGAAAAACCACTTTTCGCACTTGTGTTAGTGTTGAAAAACCACTTTTCGCACTTGTGTTAGTGTTGAAAAACCACTTTTCGCACTTGTGTTGGTGCAGTAAACCACTTTTGCACTTGTATTAGTGTGGAAAAACCACTTTTCGCACTTGTGTTAGTGTTGAAAAACCACTTTTCGCACTTGTGTTGGTGTTGAAAAACCACTTTTCGCACTTGTGTTGGTGCAGGAAACCACTTTTGCAATTGTATTAGTGTGGAAAACACACTTTTTGCACTTGTGATAGTGTTGAAAAACCACTTTTCGCACTTGTGTTAATGTTGAAAAACCACTTTTCGCACTTGTGTTAGTGTTGAAAAACCACTTTTCGCACTTATGTTGGTGCAGGAAACCACTTTTGCACTTGTATTAGTGTGGAAAAAACACTTTTTGCACTTGTGATAGTGATGAAAAACGACTTTACGCACTTGTGTTAGTGTTGAAAAACCACTTTTCGCACTTGTGTTGGTGCAGGAAACCACTTTTGCATTTGTATTAGTGTGGAAAAAACACTTTTCACACTTGTGTTAGTGTTGAAAAACCACTTTTCGCACTTGTGTTAGTGTTGAAAATCCACTTTTCGCACTTGTGTTGGTGCAGGAAACCACATTTGCACTTGTATTAGTGTGGAAAAACCACTTTTCGCACTTGTGTTAGTGTTGAAAAACCACTTTTCGCACTTGTGTTGGTGCAGGACACCACTTTTGCACTTGTATTAGTGTGGAAAAAACACTTTTTGCACTTGTGATAGTGTTGAAAAACCACTTTTCGCACTTGTGTTAGTGTTGAAAAACCACTTTTCGCACTTGTGTTAGTGTTGAAAAACCACTTTTCGCACTGTGTTGGTGCAGGAAACCACTTTTGCACTTGTATTAGTGTGGAAAAAACACTTTTTGCACTTGTGATAGTGTTGAAAAACCACTTTTTGCACTTGTGTTAGTGTTGAAAAACCACTTTTCGCACTTGTGTTGGTGCAGGAAACCACTTTTGCACTTGTATTAGTGAGGAAAAACCACTTTTCGCACTTGTGTTAGTGTTGAAAAACCACTTTTCGCACTTGTGTTAGTGTTGAAAAACCACTTTTCGCACTTGTGTTGGTGCAGGAAACCACTTTTGCACTTGTATTAGTGTGGAAAAAACACTTTTTGCACTTGTGATAGTGTTGAAAAACCACTTTTCGCACTTGTGTTAGTGTTGAAAAACCACTTTTCGCACTTGTGTTAGTGTTGAAAAACCACTTTTCGCACTTGTGTTGGTGCAGGAAACCACTTTTGCACTTGTATTAGTGTGGAAAAAACACTTTTTGCACTTGTGATAGTGTTGAAAAACCACTTTTCGCACTTGTGTTAGTGTTGAAAAACCACTTTTCGCACTTGTGTTAGTGTTGAAAAACCACTTTTCGCACTTGTGTTGGTGCAGGAAACCACTTTTGCACTTGTATTAGTGTGGAAAAAACACTTTTTGCGCTTGTGATAGTGTTGAAAAACCACTTTTCGCACTTGTGTTAGTGTTGAAAAATCACTTTTCGCACTTGTGTTAGTGTTGAAAAACCACTTTTCGCACTTGTGTTGGTGCAGGAAACCACTTTTGCACTTGTATTAGTGTGGAAAAAACACTTTTTGCACTTGTGATAGTGTTGAAAAACCACTTTTCGCACTTGTGTTAGTGTTGAAAAACCACTTTTCGCACTTGTGTTAGTGTTGAAAAACCACTTTTCGCACTTGTGTTGGTGCAGGAAACCACTTTTGCACTTGTATTAGTGTGGAAAAAACACTTTTTGCACTTGTGATAGTGTTGAAAAACCACTTTTCGCACTTGTGTTAGTGTTGAAAAACGACTTTTCGCACTTGTGTTGGTGCAGGAAACCACTTTTGCACTTGTATTAGTGTGGAAAAACCACTTTTTGCACTTGTGTTAGTGTTGAAAAACCACTTTTCGCGCCTGTGTTAGTGTTGAAAAACCACTTTTCGCACTTGTGTTGGTGCAGAAAACCACTTTTGCACTTGTATTAGTATGGAAAAACAACTTTTCGCACTTGTGTTAGTGTTGAAAAACCACTTTTTGCACTTGTGTTAGTGTTGAAAAACCACTTTTCGCACTTGTGTTGGTGCAGAAAACCACTTTTGCACTTGTATTAGTATGGAAAAACCACTTTTCGCACTTGTGTTACTGTTGAAAAACCACTTTTCGCACTTGTGTTAGTGTTGAAAAACAACTTTTCGCACTTGTGTTGGTGCAGGAAACCACTTTTGCACTTGTATTAGTGTGGAAAAAACACTTTTTGCACTTGTGATAGTGTTGAAAAACCACTTTTCGCACTTGTGTTAGTGTTGAAAAACCACTTTTCGCACTTGTGTTGGTGCAGGAAATCACTTTTGCACTTGTATTAGTGTGGAAAAACCACTTTTCGCACTTGTGTTAGTGTTGAAAAACCACTTTTCGCACTTGTGTTAGTGTTGAAAAACCACTTTTCGCACTTGTGTTGGTGCAGTAAACCACTTTTGCACTTGTATTAGTGTGGAAAAACCACTTTTCGCACTTGTGTTAGTGTTGAAAAACCACTTTTCGCACTGGTGTTGGTGTTGAAAAACCACTTTTCGCACTTGTGTTGGTGCAGGAAACCACTTTTGCAATTGTATTAGTGTGGAAAACACACTTTTTGCACTTGTGATAGTGTTGAAAAACCACTTTTCGCACTTGTGTTAATGTTGAAAAACCACTTTTCGCACTTGTGTTAGTGTTGAAAAACCACTTTTCGCACTTATGTTGGTGCAGGAAACCACTTTTGCACTTGTATTAGTGTGGAAAAAACACTTTTTGCACTTGTGATAGTGATGAAAAACGACTTTACGCACTTGTGTTAGTGTTGAAAAACCACTTTTCGCACTTGTGTTGGTGCAGGAAACCACTTTTGCATTTGTATTAGTGTGGAAAAAACACTTTTCACACTTGTGTTAGTGTTGAAAAACCACTTTTCGCACTTGTGTTAGTGTTGAAAATCCACTTTTCGCACTTGTGTTGGTGCAGGAAACCACATTTGCACTTGTATTAGTGTGGAAAAACCACTTTTCGCACTTGTGTTAGTGTTGAAAAACCACTTTTCGCACTTGTGTTGGTGCAGGACACCACTTTTGCACTTGTATTAGTGTGGAAAAAACACTTTTTGCACTTGTGATAGTGTTGAAAAACCACTTTTCGCACTTGTGTTAGTGTTGAAAAACCACTTTTCGCACTTGTGTTAGTGTTGAAAAACCACTTTTCGCACTGTGTTGGTGCAGGAAACCACTTTTGCACTTGTATTAGTGTGGAAAAAACACTTTTTGCACTTGTGATAGTGTTGAAAAACCACTTTTTGCACTTGTGTTAGTGTTGAAAAACCACTTTTCGCACTTGTGTTGGTGCAGGAAACCACTTTTGCACTTGTATTAGTGAGGAAAAACCACTTTTCGCACTTGTGTTAGTGTTGAAAAACCACTTTTCGCACTTGTGTTAGTGTTGAAAAACCACTTTTCGCACTTGTGTTGGTGCAGGAAACCACTTTTGCACTTGTATTAGTGTGGAAAAAACACTTTTTGCACTTGTGATAGTGTTGAAAAACCACTTTTCGCACTTGTGTTGGTGCAGGAAATCACTTTTGCACTTGTATTAGTGTGGAAAAACCACTTTTCGCACTTGTGTTAGTGTTGAAAAACCACTTTTCGCACTTGTGTTAGTGTTGAAAAACCACTTTTCGCACTTGTGTTGGTGCAGTAAACCACTTTTGCACTTGTATTAGTGTGGAAAAACCACTTTTCGCACTTGTGTTAGTGTTGAAAAACCACTTTTCGCACTTGTGTTGGTGTTGAAAAACCACTTTTCGCACTTGTGTTGGTGCAGGAAACCACTTTTGCAATTGTATTAGTGTGGAAAACACACTTTTTGCACTTGTGATAGTGTTGAAAAACCACTTTTCGCACTTGTGTTAATGTTGAAAAACCACTTTTCGCACTTGTGTTAGTGTTGAAAAACCACTTTTCGCACTTATGTTGGTGCAGGAAACCACTTTTGCACTTGTATTAGTGTGGAAAAAACACTTTTTGCACTTGTGATAGTGATGAAAAACGACTTTACGCACTTGTGTTAGTGTTGAAAAACCACTTTTCGCACTTGTGTTGGTGCAGGAAACCACTTTTGCATTTGTATTAGTGTGGAAAAAACACTTTTCACACTTGTGTTAGTGTTGAAAAACCACTTTTCGCACTTGTGTTAGTGTTGAAAATCCACTTTTCGCACTTGTGTTGGTGCAGGAAACCACATTTGCACTTGTATTAGTGTGGAAAAACCACTTTTCGCACTTGTGTTAGTGTTGAAAAACCACTTTTCGCACTTGTGTTGGTGCAGGACACCACTTTTGCACTTGTATTAGTGTGGAAAAAACACTTTTTGCACTTGTGATAGTGTTGAAAAACCACTTTTCGCACTTGTGTTAGTGTTGAAAAACCACTTTTCGCACTTGTGTTAGTGTTGAAAAACCACTTTTCGCACTGTGTTGGTGCAGGAAACCACTTTTGCACTTGTATTAGTGTGGAAAAAACACTTTTTGCACTTGTGATAGTGTTGAAAAACCACTTTTTGCACTTGTGTTAGTGTTGAAAAACCACTTTTCGCACTTGTGTTGGTGCAGGAAACCACTTTTGCACTTGTATTAGTGAGGAAAAACCACTTTTCGCACTTGTGTTAGTGTTGAAAAACCACTTTTCGCACTTGTGTTAGTGTTGAAAAACCACTTTTCGCACTTGTGTTGGTGCAGGAAACCACTTTTGCACTTGTATTAGTGTGGAAAAAACACTTTTTGCACTTGTGATAGTGTTGAAAAACCACTTTTCGCACTTGTGTTAGTGTTGAAAAACCACTTTTCGCACTTGTGTTAGTGTTGAAAAACCACTTTTCGCACTTGTGTTGGTGCAGGAAACCACTTTTGCACTTGTATTAGTGTGGAAAAAACACTTTTTGCACTTGTGATAGTGTTGAAAAACCACTTTTCGCACTTGTGTTAGTGTTGAAAAACCACTTTTCGCACTTGTGTTAGTGTTGAAAAACCACTTTTCGCACTTGTGTTGGTGCAGGAAACCACTTTTGCACTTGTATTAGTGTGGAAAAAACACTTTTTGCACTTGTGTTAGTGTTGAAAAACCACTTTTCGCACTTGTGTTGGTGCAGGAAACCACTTTTGCACTTGTATTAGTGAGGAAAAACCACTTTTCGCACTTGTGTTAGTGTTGAAAAACCACTTTTCGCACTTGTGTTAGTGTTGAAAAACCACTTTTCGCACTTGTGTTGGTGCAGGAAACCACTTTTGCACTTGTATTAGTGTGGAAAAAACACTTTTTGCACTTGTGATAGTGTTGAAAAACCACTTTTCGCACTTGTGTTAGTGTTGAAAAACCACTTTTCGCACTTGTGTTAGTGTTGAAAAACCACTTTTCGCACTTGTGTTGGTGCAGGAAACCACTTTTGCACTTGTATTAGTGTGGAAAAAACACTTTTTGCACTTGTGATAGTGTTGAAAAACCACTTTTCGCACTTGTGTTAGTGTTGAAAAACCACTTTTCGCACTTGTGTTAGTGTTGAAAAACCACTTTTCGCACTTGTGTTGGTGCAGGAAACCACTTTTGCACTTGTATTAGTGTGGAAAAAACACTTTTTGCACTTGTGATAGTGTTGAAAAACCACTTTTCGCACTTGTGTTAGTGTTGAAAAACAACTTTTCACACTTGTGTTGGTGCAGGAAACCACTTTTGCACTTGTATTAGTGAGGAAAAACCACTTTTCGCACTTGTGTTAGTGTTGAAAAACCACTTTTCGCACTTGTGTTAGTGTTGAAAAACCACTTTTCGCACTTGTGTTGGTGCAGGAAACCACTTTTGCACTTGTATTAGTGTGGAAAAAACCACTTTTCGCACTTGCGTTAGTGTTGAAAAACCACTTTTCGCACTTGTGTTAGTGTTGAAAAACCACTTTTCGCACTTGGGTTAGTGTTGAAAAACGACTTTTCGCACTTGTGTTGGTGCAGGAAACCACTTTTGCACTTGTATTAGTGTGGAAAAAACACTTTTCGCACTTGTGTTAGTATTGAAAAACCACTTTTCGCACTTGTGTTAGTGTTGAAAAACCACTTTTCGCACTTGTGTTGGTGCAGGAAACCACTTTTGCACTTGTATTAGTGTGGAAAAACCACTTTTGCACTTGTATTAGTGTGGAAAAAATACTTTTTGCACTTGTGATAGTGTTGAAAAACCACTTTTCGCACTTGTGTTAGTGTTGAAAAACCACTTTTCGCACTTGTGTTGGTGCAGGAAATCACTTTTGCACTTGTATTAGTGTGGAAAAAACACTTTTCGCACTTGTGTTAGTGTTGAAAAACCACTTTTCGCACTTGTGTTAGTGTTGAAAAACCACTTTTCGCACTTGTGTTGGTGCAGTAAACCACTTTTGCACTTGTATTAGTGTGGAAAAACCACTTTTCGCACTTGTGTTAGTGTTGAAAAACCACTTTTCGCACTTGTGTTGGTGTTGAAAAACCACTTTTCGCACTTGTGTTGGTGAAGGAAACCACTTTTGCACTTGTACTAGTGTGGAAAAAACACTTTTTGCACTTGTGATAGTGTTGAAAAGCCACTTTTCGCACTTGTGTTAGTGTTGAAAAACCACTTTTTGCACTTGTGTTAGTGTTGAAAAACCACTTTTCGCACTTGTGTTGGTGCAGAAAACCACTTTTGCACTTGTATTAGTATGGAAAAACCACTTTTCGCACTTGTGTTACTGTTGAAAAACCACTTTTTGCACTTGTGTTAGTGTTGAAAAACCACTTTTCGCACTTGTGTTGGTGCAGGAAACCACTTTTGCACTTGTATTAGTGTGGAAAAAACACTTTTTGCACTTGTGATAGTGTTGAAAAACCACTTTTCGCACTTGTGTTAGTGTTGAAAAACCACTTTTCGCACTTGTGTTGGTGCAGGAAATCACTTTTGCACTTGTATTAGTGTGGAAAAACCACTTTTCGCACTTGTGTTAGTGTTGAAAAACCACTTTTCGCACTTGTGTTAGTGTTGAAAAACCACTTTTCGCACTTGTGTTGGTGCAGTAAACCACTTTTGCACTTGTATTAGTGTGGAAAAACCACTTTTCGCACTTGTGTTAATGTTGAAAAACCACTTTTCGCACTTGTGTTGGTGTTGAAAAACCACTTTTCGCACTTGTGTTGGTGCAGGAAACCACTTTTGCACTTGTATTAGTGTGGAAAAAACACTTTTTGCACTTGTGATAGTGTTGAAAAACCACTTTTCGCACTTGTGTTAGTGTTGAATAACCACTTTTCGCACTTGTGTCAGTGTTGAAAAACCACTTTTCGCACTTGTGTTGGTGCAGGAAACCACTTTTGCACTTGTATTAGTGTGGAAAAAACACTTTTTGCACTTGTGTTAGTGTTGAAAAACCACTTTTCGCACTTGTGTTAGTGTTGAAAAATCACTTTTCGCACTTGTGTTGGTGCAGGAAACCACTTTTGCACTTGTATTAGTGTGCAAAAATGTTTTTTGCACTTGTGATAGTGTTGAAAAACCACTTTTCACACTTGTGTTAGTGTTGAAAAACCACTTTTCGCACTTGTGTTAGTGTTGAAAAACCACTTTTCGCACTTGTGTTGGTGCAGGAAACCACTTTTGCACTTGTATTAGTGAGGAAAAACCACTTTTCGCACTTGTGTTAGTGTTGAAAAACCAATTTTCGCACTTGTGTTAGTGTTGAAAAACCACTTTTCGCACTTGTGTTGGTGCAGGAAACCACTTTTGCACTTGTATTAGTGTGGAAAAAACACTTTTTGCGCTTGTGATAGTGTTGAAAAACCACTTTTCGCACTTGTGTTAGTGTTGAAAAATCACTTTTCGCACTTGTGTTAGTGTTGAAAAACCACTTTTCGCACTTGTGTTGGTGCAGGAAACCACTTTTGCACTTGTATTAGTGTGGAAAAAACACTTTTTGCACTTGTGATAGTGTTGAAAAACCACTTTTCGCACTTGTGTTAGTGTTGAAAAACCACTTTTCGCACTTGTGTTAGTGTTGAAAAACCACTTTTCGCACTTGTGTTGGTGCAGGAAACCACTTTTGCACTTGTATTAGTGTGGAAAAAACACTTTTTGCACTTGTGATAGTGTTGAAAAACCACTTTTCGCACTTGTGTTAGTGTTGAAAAACGACTTTTCGCACTTGTGTTGGTGCAGGAAACCACTTTTGCACTTGTATTAGTGTGGAAAAACCACTTTTTGCACTTGTGTTAGTGTTGAAAAACCACTTTTCGCGCCTGTGTTAGTGTTGAAAAACCACTTTTCGCACTTGTGTTGGTGCAGAAAACCACTTTTGCACTTGTATTAGTATGGAAAAACAACTTTTCGCACTTGTGTTAGTGTTGAAAAACCACTTTTTGCACTTGTGTTAGTGTTGAAAAAACACTTTTCGCACTTGTGTTGGTGCAGAAAACCACTTTTGCACTTGTATTAGTATGGAAAAACCACTTTTCGCACTTGTGTTACTGTTGAAAAACCACTTTTCGCACTTGTGTTAGTGTTGAAAAACCACTTTTCGCACTTGTGTTGGTGCAGGAAACCACTTTTGCACTTGTATTAGTGTGGAAAAAACACTTTTTGCACTTGTGATAGTGTTGAAAAACCACTTTTCGCACTTGTGTTAGTGTTGAAAAACCACTTTTCGCACTTGTGTTTGTGCAGGAAATCACTTTTGCACTTGTATTAGTGTGGAAAAACCACTTTTCGCACTTGTGTTAGTGTTGAAAAACCACTTTTCGCACTTGTGTTAGTGTTGAAAAACCACTTTTCGCACTTGTGTTGGTGCAGTAAACCACTTTTGCACTTGTATTAGTGTGGAAAAACCACTTTTCGCACTTGTGTTAGTGTTGAAAAACCACTTTTCGCACTTGTGTTGGTGTTGAAAAACCACTTTTCGCACTTGTGTTGGTGCAGGAAACCACTTTTGCAATTGTATTAGTGTGGAAAACACACTTTTTGCACTTGTGATAGTGTTGAAAAACCACTTTTCGCACTTGTGTTAATGTTGAAAAACCACTTTTCGCACTTGTGTTAGTGTTGAAAAACCACTTTTCGCACTTATGTTGGTGCAGGAAACCACTTTTGCACTTGTATTAGTGTGGAAAAAACACTTTTTGCACTTGTGATAGTGATGAAAAACGACTTTACGCACTTGTGTTAGTGTTGAAAAACCACTTTTCGCACTTGTGTTGGTGCAGGAAACCACTTTTGCATTTGTATTAGTGTGGAAAAAACACTTTTCACACTTGTGTTAGTGTTGAAAAACCACTTTTCGCACTTGTGTTAGTGTTGAAAATCCACTTTTCGCACTTGTGTTGGTGCAGGAAACCACATTTGCACTTGTATTAGTGTGGAAAAACCACTTTTCGCACTTGTGTTAGTGTTGAAAAACCACTTTTCGCACTTGTGTTGGTGCAGGACACCACTTTTGCACTTGTATTAGTGTGGAAAAAACACTTTTTGCACTTGTGATAGTGTTGAAAAACCACTTTTCGCACTTGTGTTAGTGTTGAAAAACCACTTTTCGCACTTGTGTTAGTGTTGAAAAACCACTTTTCGCACTGTGTTGGTGCAGGAAACCACTTTTGCACTTGTATTAATGTGGAAAAAACACTTTTTGCACTTGTGATAGTGTTGAAAAACCACTTTTTGCACTTGTGTTAGTGTTGAAAAACCACTTTTCGCACTTGTGTTGGTGCAGGAAACCACTTTTGCACTTGTATTAGTGAGGAAAAACCACTTTTCGCACTTGTGTTAGTGTTGAAAAACCACTTTTCGCACTTGTGTTAGTGTTGAAAAACCACTTTTCGCACTTGTGTTGGTGCAGGAAACCACTTTTGCACTTGTATTAGTGTGGAAAAAACACTTTTTGCACTTGTGATAGTGTTGAAAAACCACTTTTCGCACTTGTGTTAGTGTTGAAAAACCACTTTTCGCACTTGTGTTAGTGTTGAAAAACCACTTTTCGCACTTGTGTTGGTGCAGGAAACCACTTTTGCACTTGTATTAGTGTGGAAAAAACACTTTTTGCACTTGTGATAGTGTTGAAAAACCACTTTTCGCACTTGTGTTAGTGTTGAAAAACCACTTTTCGCACTTGTGTTAGTGTTGAAAAACCACTTTTCGCACTTGTGTTGGTGCAGGAAACCACTTTTGCACTTGTATTAGTGTGGAAAAAACACTTTTTGCACTTGTGATAGTGTTGAAAAACCACTTTTAGCACTTGTGTTAGTGTTGAAAAACAACTTTTCACACTTGTGTTGGTGCAGGAAACCACTTTTGCACTTGTATTAGTGAGGAAAAACCACTTTTCGCACTTGTGTTAGTGTTGAAAAACCACTTTTCGCACTTGTGTTAGTGTTGAAAAACCACTTTTCGCACTTGTGTTGGTGCAGGAAACCACTTTTGCACTTGTATTAGTGTGGAAAAAACCACTTTTCGCACTTGCGTTAGTGTTGAAAAACCACTTTTCGCACTTGTGTTAGTGTTGAAAAACCACTTTTCGCACTTGGGTTAGTGTTGAAAAACGACTTTTCGCACTTGTGTTGGTGCAGGAAACCACTTTTGCACTTGTATTAGTGTGGAAAAAACACTTTTCGCACTTGTGTTAGTATTGAAAAACCACTTTTCGCACTTGTGTTAGTGTTGAAAAACCACTTTTTGCACTTGTGTTGGTGCAGGAAACCACTTTTGCACTTGTATTAGTGTGGAAAAACCACTTTTCGCACTTGTGTTAGTGTTGAAAAACCACTTTTCGCACTTGTGTTAGTGTTGAAAAACCACTTTTCGCACTTGTGTTAGTGTTGAAAAACCACTTTTCGCACTTGTGTTAGTGTTGAAAAACCACTTTTCGCACTTGTATTAGTGTTGAAAAACCACTTTTCGCACTTGTGTTGGTGCAGGAAACCACTTTTGCACTTGTATTAGTGTGGAAAAAACACTTTTCGCACTTGTGTTAGTATTGAAAAACCACTTTTCGCACTTGTGTTAGTGTTGAAAAACCACTTTTTGCACTTGTGTTGGTGCAGGAAACCACTTTTGCACTTGTATTAGTGTGGAAAAACCACTTTTCGCACTTGTGTTAGTGTTGAAAAACCACTTTTCGCACTTGTGTTAGTGTTGAAAAACCACTTTTCGCACTTGTGTTAGTGTTGAAAAACCACTTTTCGCACTTGTGTTAGTGTTGAAAAACCACTTTTCGCACTTGTATTAGTGTTGAAAAACCACTTTTCGCACTTGTGTTGGTGCAGGAAACCACTTTTGCACTTGTATTAGTGTGGAAAAACCACTTTTGCACTTGTATTAGTGTGGAAAAAATACTTTTTGCACTTGTGATAGTGTTGAAAAACCACTTTTCGCACTTGTGTTAGTGTTGAAAAACCACTTTTCGCACTTGTGTTGGTGCAGGAAATCACTTTTGCACTTGTATTAGTGTGGAAAAAACACTTTTCGCACTTGTGTTAGTGTTGAAAAACCACTTTTCGCACTTGTGTTAGTGTTGAAAAACCACTTTTCGCACTTGTGTTGGTGCAGTAAACCACTTTTGCACTTGTATTAGTGTGGAAAAACCACTTTTCGCACTTGTGTTAGTGTTGAAAAACCACTTTTCGCACTTGTGTTGGTGTTGAAAAACCACTTTTCGCACTTGTGTTGGTGAAGGAAACCACTTTTGCACTTGTATTAGTGTGGAAAAAACACTTTTTGCACTTGTGATAGTGTTGAAAAGCCACTTTTCGCACTTGTGTTAGTGTTGAAAAACCACTTTTCGCACTTGTGTTATTGTTGAAAAACCACTTTTCGCAATTGTGTTGGTGCAGGAAACCACTTTTGCACTTGTATTGGTGTGGCCAAACCACTTTTCGCACTTGTGTTAGTGTTGAAAAACCACTTTTCGCACTTGTGTTAGTGTTGAAAAACCACTTTACGCACTTGTGTTGGTGCAGGCAACCACTTTTGCACTTGTATTAGTGTGGAAAAAACACTTTTTGCACTTGTGGTAGTGTTGAAAAACCACTTTTCGCACTTGTGTTAGTGTTGAAAAAACACTTTTCGCACTTGTGTTGGTGCAGGAAACCACTTTTGCACTTGTATTAGTGTGGAAAAAACACTTTTTGCACTTGTGAAAGTGTTGAAAAACCACTTTTCGCACTTGTGTTAGTGTTGAAAAACCACTTTTCGCACTTGTGTTGGTGCAGGAAACCACTTTTGCACTTGTATTAGTGTGGAAAAACCACTTTTCGCACTTGTGTTAGTGTTGAAAAACCACTTTTCGCACTTGTGTTAGTGTTGAAAAACCACTTTTCGCACTTGGGTTAGTGTTGAAAAACCACTTTTCGCACTTGTGTTGGTGCAGGAAACCACTTTTGCACTTGTATTAGTGTGGAAAAAACACTTTTCGCACTTGTGTTAGTATTGAAAAACCACTTTTCACACTTGTGTTAGTGTTGAAAAACCACTTTTCGCACTTGTGTTGGTGCAGGAAACCACTTTTGCACTTGTAGTAGTGTGGAAAAACCACTTTTCGCACTTGTGTTAGTGTTGAAAAACCACTTTTCGCACTTGTGTTAGTGTTGAAAAACCACTTTTCGCACTTGTGTTGGTGCAGGAAACCACTTTTGCACTTGTATTAGTGTGGAAAAACCACTTTTCGCACTTGTGTTAGTGTTGAAAAACCACTTTTCGCACATGGGTTAGTGTTGAAAAACCACTTTTCGCACTTGTGTTGGTGCAGGAAACCACTTTTGCACTTGTATTAGTGTGGAAAAAACACTTTTCGCACTTGTGTTAGTATTGAAAAACCACTTTTCGCACTTGTGTTAGTGTTGAAAAACCACTTTTCGCACTTGTGTTGGTGCAGGAAACCACTTTTGCACTTGTATTAGTGTGGAAAAACCACTTTTCGCACTTGTGTTAGTGTTGAAAAACCACTTTTCGCACTTGTGTTAGTGTTGAAAAACCACTTTTCGCACTTGTGTTGGTGCAGGAAACCACTTTTGCACTTGTATTAGTGTGGAAAAAACACTTTTTGCACATGTGATAGTGTTGAAAAACCACTTTTCGCACTTGTGTTAGTGTTGAAAAACCACTTTTCGCACTTGTGTTAGTGTTGAAAAACCACTTTTCGCACTTGTGTTGGTGCAGGAAACCACTTTTGCACTTGTATTAGTGTGCAAAAATGTTTTTTGCACTTGTGATAGCGTTGAAAAACCACTTTTCACACTTGTGTTAGTGTTGAAAAACCACTTTTCGCACTTGTGTTAGTGTTGAAAAACCACTTTTTGCACTTGTGTTGGTGCAGTAAACCACTTTTGCACTTGTATTAGTGTGGAAAAACCACTTTTCGCACTTGTGTTAGTGTTGAAAAACCACTTTTCGCACTTGTGTTAGTGTTGAAAAACCACTTTTCGCACTTGTGTTATTGTTGAAAAACCACTTTTCGCAATTGTGTTGGTGCAGGAAACCACTTTTGCACTTGTATTGGTGTGGCCAAACCACTTTTCGCACTTGTGTTAGTGTTGAAAAACCACTTTTCGCACTTGTGTTAGTGTTGAAAAACCACTTTACGCACTTGTGTTGGTGCAGGCAACCACTTTTGCACTTGTATTAGTGTGGAAAAAACACTTTTTGCACTTGTGATAGTGTTGAAAAACCACTTTTCGCACTTGTGTTAGTGTTGAAAAACCACTTTTGGCACTTGTGTTGGTGCAGGAAACCACTTTTGCACTTGTATTAGTGTGGAAAAAACACTTTTTGCACTTGTGAAAGTGTTGAAAAACCACTTTTCGCACTTGTGTTAGTGTTGAAAAACCACTTTTCGCACTTGTGTTGGTGCAGGAAACCACTTTTGCACTTGTATTAGTGTGGAAAAACCACTTTTCGCACTTGTGTTAGTGTTGAAAAACCACTTTTCGCACTTGTGTTAGTGTTGAAAAACCACTTTTCGCACTTGGGTTAGTGTTGAAAAACCACTTTTCGCACTTGTGTTGGTGCAGGAAACCACTTTTGCACTTGTATTAGTATGGAAAAAACACTTTTCGCACTTGTGTTAGTATTGAAAAACCACTTTTCGCACTTGTGTTAGTGTTGAAAAACCACTTTTCGCACTTGTGTTGGTGCAGGAAACCACTTTTGCACTTGTATTAGTGTGGAAAAACCACTTTTCGCACTTGTGTTAGTGTTGAAAAACCACTTTTCGCACTTGTGTTAGTGTTGAAAAACCACTTTTCGCACTTGTGTTAGTGTTGAAAAACCACTTTTCGCACTTGTGTTAGTGTTGAAAAACCACTTTTCGCACTTGTATTAGTGTTGAAAAACCACTTTTCGCACTTGTGTTGGTGCAGGAAACCACTTTTGCACTTGTATTAGTGTGGAAAAACCACTTTTCGCACTTGTGTTAGTGTTGAAAAACCACTTTTCGCACTTGTGTTAGTGTTGAAAAACCACTTTTCGCACTTGTGTTGGTGCAGGAAACCACTTTTGCACTTGTATTAGTGTGGAAAAAACACTTTTTGCACGTGTGATAGTGTTGAAAAACCACTTTTCGCACTTGTGTTAGTGTTGAAAAACCACTTTTCGCACTTGTGTTAGTGTTGAAAAACCACTTTTCGCACTTGTGTTGGTGCAGGAAACCACTTTTGCACTTGTATTAGTGTGCAAAAATGTTTTTTGCACTTGTGATAGTGTTGAAAAACCACTTTTCACACTTGTGTTAGTGTTGAAAAACCACTTTTCGCACTTGTGTTAGTGTTGAAAAACCACTTTTCGCACTTGTGTTGGTGCAGGAAACCACTTTTGCACTTGTATTAGTGAGGAAAAACCACTTTTCGCACTTGTGTTAGTGTTGAAAAACCACTTTTCGCACTTGTGTTAGTGTTGAAAAACCACTTTTCGCACTTGTGTTGGTGCAGGAAACCACTTTTGCACTTGTATTAGTGTGGAAAAAACACTTTTTGCGCTTGTGATAGTGTTGAAAAACCACTTTTCGCACTTGTGTTAGTGTTGAAAAATCACTTTTCGCACTTGTGTTAGTGTTGAAAAACCACTTTTCGCACTTGTGTTGGTGCAGGAAACCACTTTTGCACTTGTATTAGTGTGGAAAAAACACTTTTTGCACTTGTGATAGTGTTGAAAAACCACTTTTCGCACTTGTGTTAGTGTTGAAAAACCACTTTTCGCACTTGTGTTAGTGTTGAAAAACCACTTTTCGCACTTGTGTTAGTGTTGAAAAACCACTTTTCGCACTTGTGTTAGTGTTGAAAAACCACTTTTCGCACTTGTGTTAGTGTTGAAAAACCACTTTTCGCGCTTGTGTTAGTGTTGAAAAACCACTTTTCGCACTTGTGTTGGTGCAGAAAACCACTTTTGCACTTGTATTAGTATGGAAAAACAACTTTTCGCACTTGTGTTAGTGTTGAAAAACCACTTTTTGCACTTGTGTTAGTGTTGAAAAACCACTTTTCGCACTTGTGATAGTGTTGAAAAACCACTTTTCGCACTTGTGTTGGTGCAGGAAACCACTTTTGCACTTGTATTAGTGTGGAAAAAACACTTTTTGCACTTGTGATAGTGTTGAAAAACCACTTTTCGCACTTGGGTTAGTGTTGAAAAACGACTTTTCGCACTTGTGTTGGTGCAGGAAACCACTTTTGCACTTGTATTAGTGTGGAAAAACCACTTTTCGCACTTGTGTTAGTGTTGAAAAACCACTTTTCGCACTTGGGTTAGTGTTGAAAAACGACTTTTCGCACTTGTGTTGGTGCAGGAAACCACTTTTGCACTTGTATTAGTGTGGAAAAAACACTTTTCGCACTTGTGTTAGTATTGAAAAACCACTTTTCGCACTTGTGTTAGTGTTGAAAAACCACTTTTTGCACTTGTGTTGGTGCAGGAAACCACTTTTGCACTTGTATTAGTGTGGAAAAACCACTTTTCGCACTTGTGTTAGTGTTGAAAAACCACTTTTCGCACTTGTGTTAGTGTTGAAAAACCACTTTTCGCACTTGTGTTAGTGTTGAAAAACCACTTTTCGCACTTGTGTTAGTGTTGAAAAACCACTTTTCGCACTTGTATTAGTGTTGAAAAACCACTTTTCGCACTTGTGTTGGTGCAGGAAACCACTTTTGCACTTGTATTAGTGTGGAAAAACCACTTTTGCACTTGTATTAGTGTGGAAAAAATACTTTTTGCACTTGTGATAGTGTTGAAAAACCACTTTTCGCACTTGTGTTAGTGTTGAAAAACCACTTTTCGCACTTGTGTTGGTGCAGAAAATCACTTTTGCACTTGTATTAGTGTGGAAAAAACACTTTTCGCACTTGTGTTAGTGTTGAAAAACCACTTTTCGCACTTGTGTTAGTGTTGAAAAACCACTTTTCGCACTTGTGTTGGTGCAGTAAACCACTTTTGCACTTGTATTAGTGTGGAAAAACCACTTTTCGCACTTGTGTTAGTGTTGAAAAACCACTTTTCGCACTTGTGTTGGTGTTGAAAAACCACTTTTCGCACTTGTGTTGGTGAAGGAAACCACTTTTGCACTTGTATTAGTGTGGAAAAAACACTTTTTGCACTTGTGATAGTGTTGAAAAGCCACTTTTCGCACTTGTGTTAGTGTTGAAAAACCACTTTTCGCACTTGTGTTATTGTTGAAAAACCACTTTTCGCACTTGTGTTGGTGCAGGAAACCACTTTTGCACTTGTATTAGTGTGGAAAAAACACTTTTTGCACTTGTGATAGTGTTGAAAAACCACTTTTCGCACTTGTGTTAGTGTTGAAAAACCACTTTTCGCACTTGTGTTTGTGCAGGAAATCACTTTTGCACTTGTATTAGTGTGGAAAAACCACTTTTCGCACTTGTGTTAGTGTTGAAAAACCACTTTTCGCACTTGTGTTAGTGTTGAAAAACCACTTTTCGCACTTGTGTTGGTGCAGTAAACCACTTTTGCACTTGTATTAGTGTGGAAAAACCACTTTTTGCACTTGTGTTAGTGTTGAAAAACCACTTTTCGCACTTGTGTTGGTGTTGAAAAACCACTTTTCGCACTTGTGTTGGTGCAGGAAACCACTTTTGCAATTGTATTAGTGTGGAAAACACACTTTTTGCACTTGTGATAGTGTTGAAAAACCACTTTTCGCACTTGTGTTAATGTTGAAAAACCACTTTTCGCACTTGTGTTAGTGTTGAAAAACCACTTTTCGCACTTATGTTGGTGCAGGAAACCACTTTTGCACTTGTATTAGTGTGGAAAAAACACTTTTTGCACTTGTGATAGTGATGAAAAACGACTTTACGCACTTGTGTTAGTGTTGAAAAACCTCTTTTCGCACTTGTGTTGGTGCAGGAAACCACTTTTGCATTTGTATTAGTGTGGAAAAAACACTTTTCACACTTGTGTTAGTGTTGAAAAACCACTTTTCGCACTTGTGTTAGTGTTGAAAATCCACTTTTCGCACTTGTGTTGGTGCAGGAAACCACATTTGCACTTGTATTAGTGTGGAAAAACCACTTTTCGCACTTGTGTTAGTGTTGAAAAACCACTTTTCGCACTTGTGTTGGTGCAGGACACCACTTTTGCACTTGTATTAGTGTGGAAAAAACACTTTTTGCACTTGTGATAGTGTTGAAAAACCACTTTTCGCACTTGTGTTAGTGTTGAAAAACCACTTTTCGCACTTGTGTTAGTGTTGAAAAACCACTTTTCGCACTGTGTTGGTGCAGGAAACCACTTTTGCACTTGTATTAGTGTGGAAAAACACTTTTTGCACTTGTGATAGTGTTGAAAAACCACTTTTTGCACTTGTGTTAGTGTTGAAAAACCACTTTTCGCACTTGTGTTGGTGCAGGAAACCACTTTTGCACTTGTATTAGTGAGGAAAAACCACTTTTCGCACTTGTGTTAGTGTTGAAAAACCACTTTTCGCACTTGTGTTAGTGTTGAAAAACCACTTTTCGCACTTGTGTTGGTGCAGGAAACCACTTTTGCACTTGTATTAGTGTGGAAAAAACACTTTTTGCACTTGTGATAGTGTTGAAAAACCACTTTTCGCACTTGTGTTAGTGTTGAAAAACCACTTTTCGCACTTGTGTTAGTGTTGAAAAACCACTTTTCGCACTTGTGTTGGTGCAGGAAACCACTTTTGCACTTGTATTAGTGTGGAAAAAACACTTTTTGCACTTGTGATAGTGTTGAAAAACCACTTTTCGCACTTGTGTTAGTGTTGAAAAACCACTTTTCGCACTTGTGTTAGTGTTGAAAAACCACTTTTCGCACTTGTGTTGGTGCAGGAAACCACTTTTGCACTTGTATTAGTGTGGAAAAAACACTTTTTGCACTTGTGATAGTGTTGAAAAACCACTTTTCGCACTTGTGTTAGTGTTGAAAAACAACTTTTCACACTTGTGTTGGTGCAGGAAACCACTTTTGCACTTGTATTAGTGAGGAAAAACCACTTTTCGCACTTGTGTTAGTGTTGAAAAACCACTTTTCGCACTTGTGTTAGTGTTGAAAAACCACTTTTCGCACTTGTGTTGGTGCAGGAAACCACTTTTGCACTTGTATTAGTGTGGAAAAAACCACTTTTCGCACTTGCGTTAGTGTTGAAAAACCACTTTTCGCACTTGTGTTAGTGTTGAAAAACCACTTTTCGCACTTGGGTTAGTGTTGAAAAACGACTTTTCGCACTTGTGTTGGTGCAGGAAACCACTTTTGCACTTGTATTAGTGTGGAAAAAACACTTTTCGCACTTGTGTTAGTATTGAAAAACCACTTTTCGCACTTGTGTTAGTGTTGAAAAACCACTTTTTGCACTTGTGTTGGTGCAGGAAACCACTTTTGCACTTGTATTAGTGTGGAAAAACCACTTTTCGCACTTGTGTTAGTGTTGAAAAACCACTTTTCGCACTTGTGTTAGTGTTGAAAAACCACTTTTCGCACTTGTGTTAGTGTTGAAAAACCACTTTTCGCACTTGTGTTAGTGTTGAAAAACCACTTTTCGCACTTGTATTAGTGTTGAAAAACCACTTTTCGCACTTGTGTTGGTGCAGGAAACCACTTTTGCACTTGTATTAGTGTGGAAAAACCACTTTTGCACTTGTATTAGTGTGGAAAAAATACTTTTTGCACTTGTGATAGTGTTGAAAAACCACTTTTCGCACTTGTGTTAGTGTTGAAAAACCACTTTTCGCACTTGTGTTGGTGCAGGAAATCACTTTTGCACTTGTATTAGTGTGGAAAAAACACTTTTCGCACTTGTGTTAGTGTTGAAAAACCACTTTTCGCACTTGTGTTAGTGTTGAAAAACCACTTTTCGCACTTGTGTTGGTGCAGTAAACCACTTTTGCACTTGTATTAGTGTGGAAAAACCACTTTTCGCACTTGTGTTAGTGTTGAAAAACCACTTTTCGCACTTGTGTTGGTGTTGAAAAACCACTTTTCGCACTTGTGTTGGTGAAGGAAACCACTTTTGCACTTGTATTAGTGTGGAAAAAACACTTTTTGCACTTGTGATAGTGTTGAAAAGCCACTTTTCGCACTTGTGTTAGTGTTGAAAAACCACTTTTCGCACTTGTGTTATTGTTGAAAAACCACTTTTCGCAATTGTGTTGGTGCAGGAAACCACTTTTGCACTTGTATTGGTGTGGCCAAACCACTTTTCGCACTTGTGTTAGTGTTGAAAAACCACTTTTCGCACTTGTGTTAGTGTTGAAAAACCACTTTACGCACTTGTGTTGGTGCAGGCAACCACTTTTGCACTTGTATTAGTGTGGAAAAAACACTTTTTGCACTTGTGGTAGTGTTGAAAAACCACTTTTCGCACTTGTGTTAGTGTTGAAAAAACACTTTTCGCACTTGTGTTGGTGCAGGAAACCACTTTTGCACTTGTATTAGTGTGGAAAAAACACTTTTTGCACTTGTGAAAGTGTTGAAAAACCACTTTTCGCACTTGTGTTAGTGTTGAAAAACCACTTTTCGCACTTGTGTTGGTGCAGGAAACCACTTTTGCACTTGTATTAGTGTGGAAAAACCACTTTTCGCACTTGAGTTAGTGTTGAAAAACCACTTTTCGCACTTGTGTTAGTGTTGAAAAACCACTTTTCGCACTTGGGTTAGTGTTGAAAAACCACTTTTCGCACTTGTGTTGGTGCAGGAAACCACTTTTGCACTTGTATTAGTGTGGAAAAAACACTTTTCGCACTTGTGTTAGTATTGAAAAACCACTTTTCACACTTGTGTTAGTGTTGAAAAACCACTTTTCGCACTTGTGTTGGTGCAGGAAACCACTTTTGCACTTGTATTAGTGTGGAAAAACCACTTTTCGCACTTGTGTTAGTGTTGAAAAACCACTTTTCGCACTTGTGTTAGTGTTGAAAAACCACTTTTCGCACTTGTGTTGGTGCAGGAAACCACTTTTGCACTTGTATTAGTGTGGAAAAACCACTTTTCGCACTTGTGTTAGTGTTGAAAAACCACTTTTCGCACATGGGTTAGTGTTGAAAAACCACTTTTCGCACTTGTGTTGGTGCAGGAAACCACTTTTGCACTTGTATTAGTGTGGAAAAAACACTTTTCGCACTTGTGTTAGTATTGAAAAACCACTTTTCGCACTTGTGTTAGTGTTGAAAAACCACTTTTCGCACTTGTGTTGGTGCAGGAAACCACTTTTGCACTTGTATTAGTGTGGAAAAACCACTTTTCGCACTTGTGTTAGTGTTGAAAAACCACTTTTCGCACTTGTGTTAGTGTTGAAAAACCACTTTTCGCACTTGTGTTGGTGCAGGAAACCACTTTTGCACTTGTATTAGTGTGGAAAAAACACTTTTTGCACATGTGATAGTGTTGAAAAACCACTTTTCGCACTTGTGTTAGTGTTGAAAAACCACTTTTCGCACTTGTGTTAGTGTTGAAAAACCACTTTTCGCACTTGTGTTGGTGCAGGAAACCACTTTTGCACTTGTATTAGTGTGCAAAAATGTTTTTTGCACTTGTGATAGTGTTGAAAAACCACTTTTCACACTTGTGTTAGTGTTGAAAAACCACTTTTCGCACTTGTGTTAGTGTTGAAAAACCACTTTTTGCACTTGTGTTGGTGCAGTAAACCACTTTTGCACTTGTATTAGTGTGGAAAAACCACTTTTCGCACTTGTGTTAGTGTTGAAAAACCACTTTTCGCACTTGTGTTAGTGTTGAAAAACCACTTTTCGCACTTGTGTTATTGTTGAAAAACCACTTTTCGCAATTGTGTTGGTGCAGGAAACCACTTTTGCACTTGTATTGGTGTGGCCAAACCACTTTTCGCACTTGTGTTAGTGTTGAAAAACCACTTTTCGCACTTGTGTTAGTGTTGAAAAACCACTTTACGCACTTGTGTTGGTGCAGGCAACCACTTTTGCACTTGTATTAGTGTGGAAAAAACACTTTTTGCACTTGTGATAGTGTTGAAAAACCACTTTTCGCACTTGTGTTAGTGTTGAAAAACCACTTTTGGCACTTGTGTTGGTGCAGGAAACCACTTTTGCACTTGTATTAGTGTGGAAAAAACACTTTTTGCACTTGTGAAAGTGTTGAAAAACCACTTTTCGCACTTGTGTTAGTGTTGAAAAACCACTTTTCGCACTTGTGTTGGTGCAGGAAACCACTTTTGCACTTGTATTAGTGTGGAAAAACCACTTTTCGCACTTGTGTTAGTGTTGAAAAACCACTTTTCGCACTTGTGTTAGTGTTGAAAAACCACTTTTCGCACTTGGGTTAGTGTTGAAAAACCACTTTTCGCACTTGTGTTGGTGCAGGAAACCACTTTTGCACTTGTATTAGTATGGAAAAAACACTTTTCGCACTTGTGTTAGTATTGAAAAACCACTTTTCGCACTTGTGTTAGTGTTGAAAAACCACTTTTCGCACTTGTGTTGGTGCAGGAAACCACTTTTGCACTTGTATTAGTGTGGAAAAACCACTTTTCGCACTTGTGTTAGTGTTGAAAAACCACTTTTCGCACTTGTGTTAGTGTTGAAAAACCACTTTTCGCACTTGTGTTAGTGTTGAAAAACCACTTTTCGCACTTGTGTTAGTGTTGAAAAACCACTTTTCGCACTTGTATTAGTGTTGAAAAACCACTTTTCGCACTTGTGTTGGTGCAGGAAACCACTTTTGCACTTGTATTAGTGTGGAAAAACCACTTTTCGCACTTGTGTTAGTGTTGAAAAACCACTTTTCGCACTTGTGTTAGTGTTGAAAAACCACTTTTCGCACTTGTGTTGGTGCAGGAAACCACTTTTGCACTTGTATTAGTGTGGAAAAAACACTTTTTGCACGTGTGATAGTGTTGAAAAACCACTTTTCGCACTTGTGTTAGTGTTGAAAAACCACTTTTCGCACTTGTGTTAGTGTTGAAAAACCACTTTTCGCACTTGTGTTGGTGCAGGAAACCACTTTTGCACTTGTATTAGTGTGCAAAAATGTTTTTTGCACTTGTGATAGTGTTGAAAAACCACTTTTCACACTTGTGTTAGTGTTGAAAAACCACTTTTCGCACTTGTGTTAGTGTTGAAAAACCACTTTTCGCACTTGTGTTGGTGCAGGAAACCACTTTTGCACTTGTATTAGTGAGGAAAAACCACTTTTCGCACTTGTGTTAGTGTTGAAAAACCACTTTTCGCACTTGTGTTAGTGTTGAAAAACCACTTTTCGCACTTGTGTTGGTGCAGGAAACCACTTTTGCACTTGTATTAGTGTGGAAAAAACACTTTTTGCGCTTGTGATAGTGTTGAAAAACCACTTTTCGCACTTGTGTTAGTGTTGAAAAATCACTTTTCGCACTTGTGTTAGTGTTGAAAAACCACTTTTCGCACTTGTGTTGGTGCAGGAAACCACTTTTGCACTTGTATTAGTGTGGAAAAAACACTTTTTGCACTTGTGATAGTGTTGAAAAACCACTTTTCGCACTTGTGTTAGTGTTGAAAAACCACTTTTCGCACTTGTGTTAGTGTTGAAAAACCACTTTTCGCACTTGTGTTAGTGTTGAAAAACCACTTTTCGCACTTGTGTTAGTGTTGAAAAACCACTTTTCGCACTTGTGTTAGTGTTGAAAAACCACTTTTCGCGCTTGTGTTAGTGTTGAAAAACCACTTTTCGCACTTGTGTTGGTGCAGAAAACCACTTTTGCACTTGTATTAGTATGGAAAAACAACTTTTCGCACTTGTGTTAGTGTTGAAAAACCACTTTTTGCACTTGTGTTAGTGTTGAAAAACCACTTTTCGCACTTGTGATAGTGTTGAAAAACCACTTTTCGCACTTGTGTTGGTGCAGGAAACCACTTTTTCACTTGTATTAGTGTGGAAAAAACACTTTTTGCACTTGTGATAGTGTTGAAAAACCACTTTTCGCACTTGGGTTAGTGTTGAAAAACGACTTTTCGCACTTGTGTTGGTGCAGGAAACCACTTTTGCACTTGTATTAGTGTGGAAAAACCACTTTTCGCACTTGTGTTAGTGTTGAAAAACCACTTTTCGCACTTGGGTTAGTGTTGAAAAACGACTTTTCGCACTTGTGTTGGTGCAGGAAACCACTTTTGCACTTGTATTAGTGTGGAAAAAACACTTTTCGCACTTGTGTTAGTATTGAAAAACCACTTTTCGCACTTGTGTTAGTGTTGAAAAACCACTTTTTGCACTTGTGTTGGGGCAGGAAACCACTTTTGCACTTGTATTAGTGTGGAAAAACCACTTTTCGCACTTGTGTTAGTGTTGAAAAACCACTTTTCGCACTTGTGTTAGTGTTGAAAAACCACTTTTCGCACTTGTGTTAGTGTTGAAAAACCACTTTTTGCACTTGTGTTAGTGTTGAAAAACCACTTTTCGCACTTGTATTAGTGTTGAAAAACCACTTTTCGCACTTGTGTTGGTGCAGGAAACCACTTTTGCACTTGTATTAGTGTGGAAAAACCACTTTTGCACTTGTATTAGTGTGGAAAAAATACTTTTTGCACTTGTGATAGTGTTGAAAAACCACTTTTCGCACTTGTGTTAGTGTTGAAAAACCACTTTTCGCACTTGTGTTGGTGCAGGAAATCACTTTTGCACTTGTATTAGTGTGGAAAAAACACTTTTCGCACTTGTGTTAGTGTTGAAAAACCACTTTTCGCACTTGTGTTAGTGTTGAAAAACCACTTTTCGCACTTGTGTTGGTGCAGTAAACCACTTTTGCACTTGTATTAGTGTGGAAAAACCACTTTTCGCACTTGTGTTAGTGTTGAAAAACCACTTTTCGCACTTGTGTTGGTGTTGAAAAACCACTTTTCGCACTTGTGTTGGTGAAGGAAACCACTTTTGCACTTGTATTAGTGTGGAAAAAACACTTTTTGCACTTGTGATAGTGTTGAAAAGCCACTTTTCGCACTTGTGTTAGTGTTGAAAAACCACTTTTCGCACTTGTGTTATTGTTGAAAAACCACTTTTCGCAATTGTGTTGGTGCAGGAAACCACTTTTGCACTTGTATTGGTGTGGCCAAACCACTTTTCGCACTTGTGTTAGTGTTGAAAAACCACTTTTCGCACTTGTGTTAGTGTTGAAAAACCACTTTACGCACTTGTGTTGGTGCAGGCAACCACTTTTGCACTTGTATTAGTGTGGAAAAAACACTTTTTGCACTTGTGGTAGTGTTGAAAAACCACTTTTCGCACTTGTGTTAGTGTTGAAAAAACACTTTTCGCACTTGTGTTGGTGCAGGAAACCACTTTTGCACTTGTATTAGTGTGGAAAAAACACTTTTTGCACTTGTGAAAGTGTTGAAAAACCACTTTTCGCACTTGTGTTAGTGTTGAAAAACCACTTTTCGCACTTGTGTTGGTGCAGGAAACCACTTTTGCACTTGTATTAGTGTGGAAAAACCACTTTTCGCACTTGTGTTAGTGTTGAAAAACCACTTTTCGCACTTGTGTTAGTGTTGAAAAACCACTTTTCGCACTTGGGTTAGTGTTGAAAAACCACTTTTCGCACTTGTGTTGGTGCAGGAAACCACTTTTGCACTTGTATTAGTGTGGAAAAAACACTTTTCGCACTTGTGTTAGTATTGAAAAACCACTTTTCACACTTGTGTTAGTGTTGAAAAACCACTTTTCGCACTTGTGTTGGTGCAGGAAACCACTTTTGCACTTGTATTAGTGTGGAAAAACCACTTTTCGCACTTGTGTTAGTGTTGAAAAACCACTTTTCGCACTTGTGTTAGTGTTGAAAAACCACTTTTCGCACTTGTGTTGGTGCAGGAAACCACTTTTGCACTTGTATTAGTGTGGAAAAACCACTTTTCGCACTTGTGTTAGTGTTGAAAAACCACTTTTCGCACATGGGTTAGTGTTGAAAAACCACTTTTCGCACTTGTGTTGGTGCAGGAAACCACTTTTGCACTTGTATTAGTGTGGAAAAAACACTTTTCGCACTTGTGTTAGTATTGAAAAACCACTTTTCGCACTTGTGTTAGTGTTGAAAAACCACTTTTCGCACTTGTGTTAGTGTTGAAAAACCACTTTTCGCACTTGTGTTAGTGTTGAAAAACCACTTTTCGCACTTGTGTTGGTGCAGGAAACCACTTTTGCACTTGTATTAGTGAGGAAAAACCACTTTTCGCACTTGTGTTAGTGTTGAAAAACCACTTTTCGCACTTGTGTTAGTGTTGAAAAACCACTTTTCGCACTTGTGTTGGTGCAGGAAACCACTTTTGCACTTGTATTAGTGTGGAAAAAACACTTTTTGCGCTTGTGATAGTGTTGAAAAACCACTTTTCGCACTTGTGTTAGTGTTGAAAAATCACTTTTCGCACTTGTGTTAGTGTTGAAAAACCACTTTTCGCACTTGTGTTGGTGCAGGAAACCACTTTTGCACTTGTATTAGTGTGGAAAAAACACTTTTTGCACTTGTGATAGTGTTGAAAAACCACTTTTCGCACTTGTGTTAGTGTTGAAAAACCACTTTTCGCACTTGTGTTAGTGTTGAAAAACCACTTTTCGCACTTGTGTTAGTGTTGAAAAACCACTTTTCGCACTTGTGTTAGTGTTGAAAAACCACTTTTCGCACTTGTGTTAGTGTTGAAAAACCACTTTTCGCGCTTGTGTTAGTGTTGAAAAACCACTTTTCGCACTTGTGTTGGTGCAGAAAACCACTTTTGCACTTGTATTAGTATGGAAAAACAACTTTTCGCACTTGTGTTAGTGTTGAAAAACCACTTTTTGCACTTGTGTTAGTGTTGAAAAACCACTTTTCGCACTTGTGATAGTGTTGAAAAACCACTTTTCGCACTTGTGTTGGTGCAGGAAACCACTTTTGCACTTGTATTAGTGTGGAAAAAACACTTTTTGCACTTGTGATAGTGTTGAAAAACCACTTTTCGCACTTGGGTTAGTGTTGAAAAACGACTTTTCGCACTTGTGTTGGTGCAGGAAACCACTTTTGCACTTGTATTAGTGTGGAAAAACCACTTTTCGCACTTGTGTTAGTGTTGAAAAACCACTTTTCGCACTTGGGTTAGTGTTGAAAAACGACTTTTCGCACTTGTGTTGGTGCAGGAAACCACTTTTGCACTTGTATTAGTGTGGAAAAAACACTTTTCGCACTTGTGTTAGTATTGAAAAACCACTTTTCGCACTTGTGTTAGTGTTGAAAAACCACTTTTTGCACTTGTGTTGGTGCAGGAAACCACTTTTGCACTTGTATTAGTGTGGAAAAACCACTTTTCGCACTTGTGTTAGTGTTGAAAAACCACTTTTCGCACTTGTGTTAGTGTTGAAAAACCACTTTTCGCACTTGTGTTAGTGTTGAAAAACCACTTTTTGCACTTGTGTTAGTGTTGAAAAACCACTTTTCGCACTTGTATTAGTGTTGAAAAACCACTTTTCGCACTTGTGTTGGTGCAGGAAACCACTTTTGCACTTGTATTAGTGTGGAAAAACCACTTTTGCACTTGTATTAGTGTGGAAAAAATACTTTTTGCACTTGTGATAGTGTTGAAAAACCACTTTTCGCACTTGTGTTAGTGTTGAAAAACCACTTTTCGCACTTGTGTTGGTGCAGGAAATCACTTTTGCACTTGTATTAGTGTGGAAAAAACACTTTTCGCACTTGTGTTAGTGTTGAAAAACCACTTTTCGCACTTGTGTTAGTGTTGAAAAACCACTTTTCGCACTTGTGTTGGTGCAGTAAACCACTTTTGCACTTGTATTAGTGTGGAAAAACCACTTTTCGCACTTGTGTTAGTGTTGAAAAACCACTTTTCGCACTTGTGTTGGTGTTGAAAAACCACTTTTCGCACTTGTGTTGGTGAAGGAAACCACTTTTGCACTTGTATTAGTGTGGAAAAAACACTTTTTGCACTTGTGATAGTGTTGAAAAGCCACTTTTCGCACTTGTGTTAGTGTTGAAAAACCACTTTTCGCACTTGTGTTATTGTTGAAAAACCACTTTTCGCAATTGTGTTGGTGCAGGAAACCACTTTTGCACTTGTATTGGTGTGGCCAAACCACTTTTCGCACTTGTGTTAGTGTTGAAAAACCACTTTTCGCACTTGTGTTAGTGTTGAAAAACCACTTTACGCACTTGTGTTGGTGCAGGCAACCACTTTTGCACTTGTATTAGTGTGGAAAAAACACTTTTTGCACTTGTGGTAGTGTTGAAAAACCACTTTTCGCACTTGTGTTAGTGTTGAAAAAACACTTTTCGCACTTGTGTTGGTGCAGGAAACCACTTTTGCACTTGTATTAGTGTGGAAAAAACACTTTTTGCACTTGTGAAAGTGTTGAAAAACCACTTTTCGCACTTGTGTTAGTGTTGAAAAACCACTTTTCGCACTTGTGTTGGTGCAGGAAACCACTTTTGCACTTGTATTAGTGTGGAAAAACCACTTTTCGCACTTGTGTTAGTGTTGAAAAACCACTTTTCGCACTTGTGTTAGTGTTGAAAAACCACTTTTCGCACTTGGGTTAGTGTTGAAAAACCACTTTTCGCACTTGTGTTGGTGCAGGAAACCACTTTTGCACTTGTATTAGTGTGGAAAAAACACTTTTCGCACTTGTGTTAGTATTGAAAAACCACTTTTCACACTTGTGTTAGTGTTGAAAAACCACTTTTCGCACTTGTGTTGGTGCAGGAAACCACTTTTGCACTTGTATTAGTGTGGAAAAACCACTTTTCGCACTTGTGTTAGTGTTGAAAAACCACTTTTCGCACTTGTGTTAGTGTTGAAAAACCACTTTTCGCACTTGTGTTGGTGCAGGAAACCACTTTTGCACTTGTATTAGTGTGGAAAAACCACTTTTCGCACTTGTGTTAGTGTTGAAAAACCACTTTTCGCACATGGGTTAGTGTTGAAAAACCACTTTTCGCACTTGTGTTGGTGCAGGAAACCACTTTTGCACTTGTATTAGTGTGGAAAAAACACTTTTCGCACTTGTGTTAGTATTGAAAAACCACTTTTCGCAC
This sequence comes from Myxine glutinosa, assembly GCF_964187855.1. NCBI lineage: Eukaryota > Metazoa > Chordata > Myxini > Myxiniformes > Myxinidae > Myxine > Myxine glutinosa. The sequence goes on from NW_027616918.1 coordinate 81,688, forward strand.
TTGTGTTAGTGTTGAAAAACCACTTTTCGCACTTGTGTTGGTGCAGGAAACCACTTTTGCACTTGTATTAGTGTGGAAAAACCACTTTTCGCACTTGTGTTAGTGTTGAAAAACCACTTTTCGCACTTGTGTTAGTGTTGAAAAACCACTTTTCGCACTTGTGTTGGTGCAGGAAACCACTTTTGCACTTGTATTAGTGTGGAAAAAACACTTTTTGCACGTGTGATAGTGTTGAAAAACCACTTTTCGCACTTGTGTTAGTGTTGAAAAACCACTTTTCGCACTTGTGTTAGTGTTGAAAAACCACTTTTCGCACTTGTGTTGGTGCAGGAAACCACTTTTGCACTTGTATTAGTGTGCAAAAATGTTTTTTGCACTTGTGATAGTGTTGAAAAACCACTTTTCATACTTGTGTTAGTGTTGAAAAACCACTTTTCGCACTTGTGTTAGTGTTGAAAAACCACTTTTTGCACTTGTGTTGGTGCAGTAAACCACTTTTGCACTTGTATTAGTGTGGAAAAACCACTTTTCGCACTTGTGTTAGTGTTGAAAAACCACTTTTCGCACTTGTGTTAGTGTTGAAAAACCACTTTTCGCACTTGTGTTATTGTTGAAAAACCACTTTTCGCAATTGTGTTGGTGCAGGAAACCACTTTTGCACTTGTATTGGTGTGGCCAAACCACTTTTCGCACTTGTGTTAGTGTTGAAAAACCACTTTTCGCACTTGTGTTAGTGTTGAAAAACCACTTTACGCACTTGTGTTGGTGCAGGCAACCACTTTTGCACTTGTATTAGTGTGGAAAAAACACTTTTTGCACTTGTGATAGTGTTGAAAAACCACTTTTCGCACTTGTGTTAGTGTTGAAAAACCACTTTTGGCACTTGTGTTGGTGCAGGAAACCACTTTTGCACTTGTATTAGTGTGGAAAAAACACTTTTTGCACTTGTGAAAGTGTTGAAAAACCACTTTTCGCACTTGTGTTAGTGTTGAAAAACCACTTTTCGCACTTGTGTTGGTGCAGGAAACCACTTTTGCACTTGTATTAGTGTGGAAAAACCACTTTTCGCACTTGTGTTAGTGTTGAAAAACCACTTTTTGCACTTGTGTTAGTGTTGAAAAACCACTTTTCGCACTTGGGTTAGTGTTGAAAAACCACTTTTCGCACTTGTGTTGGTGCAGGAAACCACTTTTGCACTTGTATTAGTATGGAAAAAACACTTTTCGCACTTGTGTTAGTATTGAAAAACCACTTTTCGCACTTGTGTTAGTGTTGAAAAACCACTTTTCGCACTTGTGTTGGTGCAGGAAACCACTTTTGCACTTGTATTAGTGTGGAAAAACCACTTTTCGCACTTGTGTTAGTGTTGAAAAACCACTTTTCGCACTTGTGTTAGTGTTGAAAAACCACTTTTCGCACTTGTGTTAGTGTTGAAAAACCACTTTTCGCACTTGTGTTAGTGTTGAAAAACCACTTTTCGCACTTGTATTAGTGTTGAAAAACCACTTTTCGCACTTGTGTTGGTGCAGGAAACCACTTTTGCACTTGTATTAGTGTGGAAAAACCACTTTTCGCACTTGTGTTAGTGTTGAAAAACCACTTTTCGCACTTGTGTTAGTGTTGAAAAACCACTTTTCGCACTTGTGTTGGTGCAGGAAACCACTTTTGCACTTGTATTAGTGTGGAAAAAACACTTTTTGCACGTGTGATAGTGTTGAAAAACCACTTTTCGCACTTGTGTTAGTGTTGAAAAACCACTTTTCGCACTTGTGTTAGTGTTGAAAAACCACTTTTCGCACTTGTGTTGGTGCAGGAAACCACTTTTGCACTTGTATTAGTGTGCAAAAATGTTTTTTGCACTTGTGATAGTGTTGAAAAACCACTTTTCACACTTGTGTTAGTGTTGAAAAACCACTTTTCGCACTTGTGTTAGTGTTGAAAAACCACTTTTCGCACTTGTGTTGGTGCAGGAAACCACTTTTGCACTTGTATTAGTGAGGAAAAACCACTTTTCGCACTTGTGTTAGTGTTGAAAAACCACTTTTCGCACTTGTGTTAGTGTTGAAAAACCACTTTTCGCACTTGTGTTGGTGCAGGAAACCACTTTTGCACTTGTATTAGTGTGGAAAAAACACTTTTTGCGCTTGTGATAGTGTTGAAAAACCACTTTTCGCACTTGTGTTAGTGTTGAAAAATCACTTTTCGCACTTGTGTTAGTGTTGAAAAACCACTTTTCGCACTTGTGTTGGTGCAGGAAACCACTTTTGCACTTGTATTAGTGTGGAAAAAACACTTTTTGCACTTGTGATAGTGTTGAAAAACCACTTTTCGCACTTGTGATAGTGTTGAAAAACCACTTTTCACACTTGTGTTAGTGTTGAAAAACCACTTTTCGCACTTGTGTTAGTGTTGAAAAACCACTTTTCGCACTTGTGTTGGTGCAGGAAACCACTTTTGCACTTGTATTAGTGAGGAAAAACCACTTTTCGCACTTGTGTTAGTGTTGAAAAACCACTTTTCGCACTTGTGTTAGTGTTGAAAAACCACTTTTCGCACTTGTGTTGGTGCAGGAAATCACTTTTGCACTTGTATTAGTGTGGAAAAAACACTTTTCGCACTTGTGTTAGTGTTGAAAAACCACTTTTCGCACTTGTGTTAGTGTTGAAAAACCACTTTTCGCACTTGTGTTGGTGCAGTAAACCACTTTTGCACTTGTATTAGTGTGGAAAAACCACTTTTCGCACTTGTGTTAGTGTTGAAAAACCACTTTTCGCACTTGTGTTGGTGTTGAAAAACCACTTTTCGCACTTGTGTTGGTGAAGGAAACCACTTTTGCACTTGTATTAGTGTGGAAAAAACACTTTTTGCACTTGTGATAGTGTTGAAAAGCCACTTTTCGCACTTGTGTTAGTGTTGAAAAACCACTTTTCGCACTTGTGTTATTGTTGAAAAACCACTTTTCGCAATTGTGTTGGTGCAGGAAACCACTTTTGCACTTGTATTGGTGTGGCCAAACCACTTTTCGCACTTGTGTTAGTGTTGAAAAACCACTTTTCGCACTTGTGTTAGTGTTGAAAAACCACTTTACGCACTTGTGTTGGTGCAGGCAACCACTTTTGCACTTGTATTAGTGTGGAAAAAACACTTTTTGCACTTGTGGTAGTGTTGAAAAACCACTTTTCGCACTTGTGTTAGTGTTGAAAAAACACTTTTCGCACTTGTGTTGGTGCAGGAAACCACTTTTGCACTTGTATTAGTGTGGAAAAAACACTTTTTGCACTTGTGAAAGTGTTGAAAAACCACTTTTCGCACTTGTGTTAGTGTTGAAAAACCACTTTTCGCACTTGTGTTGGTGCAGGAAACCACTTTTGCACTTGTATTAGTGTGGAAAAACCACTTTTCGCACTTGTGTTAGTGTTGAAAAACCACTTTTCGCACTTGTGTTAGTGTTGAAAAACCACTTTTCGCACTTGGGTTAGTGTTGAAAAACCACTTTTCGCACTTGTGTTGGTGCAGGAAACCACTTTTGCACTTGTATTAGTGTGGAAAAAACACTTTTCGCACTTGTGTTAGTATTGAAAAACCACTTTTCACACTTGTGTTAGTGTTGAAAAACCACTTTTCGCACTTGTGTTGGTGCAGGAAACCACTTTTGCACTTGTATTAGTGTGGAAAAACCACTTTTCGCACTTGTGTTAGTGTTGAAAAACCACTTTTCGCACTTGTGTTAGTGTTGAAAAACCACTTTTCGCACTTGTGTTGGTGCAGGAAACCACTTTTGCACTTGTATTAGTGTGGAAAAACCACTTTTCGCACTTGTGTTAGTGTTGAAAAACCACTTTTCGCACATGGGTTAGTGTTGAAAAACCACTTTTCGCACTTGTGTTGGTGCAGGAAACCACTTTTGCACTTGTATTAGTGTGGAAAAAACACTTTTCGCACTTGTGTTAGTATTGAAAAACCACTTTTCGCACTTGTGTTAGTGTTGAAAAACCACTTTTCGCACTTGTGTTGGTGCAGGAAACCACTTTTGCACTTGTATTAGTGTGGGAAAACCACTTTTCGCACTTGTGTTAGTGTTGAAAAACCACTTTTCGCACTTGTGTTAGTGTTGAAAAACCACTTTTCGCACTTGTGTTGGTGCAGGAAACCACTTTTGCACTTGTATTAGTGTGGAAAAAACACTTTTTGCACGTGTGATAGTGTTGAAAAACCACTTTTCGCACTTGTGTTAGTGTTGAAAAACCACTTTTCGCACTTGTGTTAGTGTTGAAAAACCACTTTTCGCACTTGTGTTGGTGCAGGAAACCACTTTTGCACTTGTATTAGTGTGCAAAAATGTTTTTTGCACTTGTGATAGTGTTGAAAAACCACTTTTCATACTTGTGTTAGTGTTGAAAAACCACTTTTCGCACTTGTGTTAGTGTTGAAAAACCACTTTTTGCACTTGTGTTGGTGCAGTAAACCACTTTTGCACTTGTATTAGTGTGGAAAAACCACTTTTCGCACTTGTGTTAGTGTTGAAAAACCACTTTTCGCACTTGTGTTAGTGTTGAAAAACCACTTTTCGCACTTGTGTTATTGTTGAAAAACCACTTTTCGCAATTGTGTTGGTGCAGGAAACCACTTTTGCACTTGTATTGGTGTGGCCAAACCACTTTTCGCACTTGTGTTAGTGTTGAAAAACCACTTTTCGCACTTGTGTTAGTGTTGAAAAACCACTTTACGCACTTGTGTTGGTGCAGGCAACCACTTTTGCACTTGTATTAGTGTGGAAAAAACACTTTTTGCACTTGTGATAGTGTTGAAAAACCACTTTTCGCACTTGTGTTAGTGTTGAAAAACCACTTTTGGCACTTGTGTTGGTGCAGGAAACCACTTTTGCACTTGTATTAGTGTGGAAAAAACACTTTTTGCACTTGTGAAAGTGTTGAAAAACCACTTTTCGCACTTGTGTTAGTGTTGAAAAACCACTTTTCGCACTTGTGTTGGTGCAGGAAACCACTTTTGCACTTGTATTAGTGTGGAAAAACCACTTTTCGCACTTGTGTTAGTGTTGAAAAACCACTTTTTGCACTTGTGTTAGTGTTGAAAAACCACTTTTCGCACTTGGGTTAGTGTTGAAAAACCACTTTTCGCACTTGTGTTGGTGCAGGAAACCACTTTTGCACTTGTATTAGTATGGAAAAAACACTTTTCGCACTTGTGTTAGTATTGAAAAACCACTTTTCGCACTTGTGTTAGTGTTGAAAAACCACTTTTCGCACTTGTGTTGGTGCAGGAAACCACTTTTGCACTTGTATTAGTGTGGAAAAACCACTTTTCGCACTTGTGTTAGTGTTGAAAAACCACTTTTCGCACTTGTGTTAGTGTTGAAAAACCACTTTTCGCACTTGTGTTAGTGTTGAAAAACCACTTTTCGCACTTGTGTTAGTGTTGAAAAACCACTTTTCGCACTTGTATTAGTGTTGAAAAACCACTTTTCGCACTTGTGTTGGTGCAGGAAACCACTTTTGCACTTGTATTAGTGTGGAAAAACCACTTTTCGCACTTGTGTTAGTGTTGAAAAACCACTTTTCGCACTTGTGTTAGTGTTGAAAAACCACTTTTCGCACTTGTGTTGGTGCAGGAAACCACTTTTGCACTTGTATTAGTGTGGAAAAAACACTTTTTGCACGTGTGATAGTGTTGAAAAACCACTTTTCGCACTTGTGTTAGTGTTGAAAAACCACTTTTCGCACTTGTGTTAGTGTTGAAAAACCACTTTTCGCACTTGTGTTGGTGCAGGAAACCACTTTTGCACTTGTATTAGTGTGCAAAAATGTTTTTTGCACTTGTGATAGTGTTGAAAAACCACTTTTCACACTTGTGTTAGTGTTGAAAAACCACTTTTCGCACTTGTGTTAGTGTTGAAAAACCACTTTTCGCACTTGTGTTGGTGCAGGAAACCACTTTTGCACTTGTATTAGTGAGGAAAAACCACTTTTCGCACTTGTGTTAGTGTTGAAAAACCACTTTTCGCACTTGTGTTAGTGTTGAAAAACCACTTTTCGCACTTGTGTTGGTGCAGGAAACCACTTTTGCACTTGTATTAGTGTGGAAAAAACACTTTTTGCGCTTGTGATAGTGTTGAAAAACCACTTTTCGCACTTGTGTTAGTGTTGAAAAATCACTTTTCGCACTTGTGTTAGTGTTGAAAAACCACTTTTCGCACTTGTGTTGGTGCAGGAAACCACTTTTGCACTTGTATTAGTGTGGAAAAAACACTTTTTGCACTTGTGATAGTGTTGAAAAACCACTTTTCGCACTTGTGTTAGTGTTGAAAAACCACTTTTCGCACTTGTGTTAGTGTTGAAAAACCACTTTTCGCACTTGTGTTAGTGTTGAAAAACCACTTTTCGCACTTGTGTTAGTGTTGAAAAACCACTTTTCGCACTTGTGTTAGTGTTGAAAAACCACTTTTCGCGCTTGTGTTAGTGTTGAAAAACCACTTTTCGCACTTGTGTTGGTGCAGAAAACCACTTTTGCACTTGTATTAGTATGGAAAAACAACTTTTCGCACTTGTGTTAGTGTTGAAAAACCACTTTTTGCACTTGTGTTAGTGTTGAAAAACCACTTTTCGCACTTGTGATAGTGTTGAAAAACCACTTTTCGCACTTGTGTTGGTGCAGGAAACCACTTTTGCACTTGTATTAGTGTGGAAAAAACACTTTTTGCACTTGTGATAGTGTTGAAAAACCACTTTTCGCACTTGTGTTAGTGTTGAAAAACCACTTTTCGCACTTGTGTTAGTGTTGAAAAACCACTTTACGCACTTGTGTTGGTGCAGGCAACCACTTTTGCACTTGTATTAGTGTGGAAAAAACACTTTTTGCACTTGTGATAGTGTTGAAAAACCACTTTTCGCACTTGTGTTAGTGTTGAAAAACCACTTTTCGCACTTGTGTTAGTGTTGAAAAACCACTTTACGCACTTGTGTTGGTGCAGGAAACCACTTTTGCACTTGTATTAGTGTGGAAAAAACACTTTTTGCACTTGTGATAGTGTTGAAAAACCACTTTTCGCACTTGTGTTAGTGTTGAAAAACCACTTTTCGCACTTGTGTTAGTGTTGAAAAACCACTTTACGCACTTGTGTTGGTGCAGGCAACCACTTTTGCACTTGTATTAGTGTGGAAAAAACACTTTTTGCACTTGTGATAGTGTTGAAAAACCACTTTTCGCACTTGTGTTAGTGTTGAAAAACCACTTTTCGCACTTGTGTTGGTGCAGGAAACCACTTTTGCACTTGTATTAGTGTGGAAAAAACACTTTTTGCACTTGTGTTGGTGCAGGAAACAACTTTTGCACTTGTATTAGTGTTGAAAAACCACTTTTCGCACTTGTGTTGGTGCAGGAAACAACTTTTGCACTTGTATTAGTGTGGAAAAAACCACTTTTCGCACTTGTGTTAGTGTTGAAAAACCACTTTTCGCACTTGTGTTAGTGTTGAAAAACCACTTTTTGAACTTATGTTAGTGTTGAAAAACCACTTTTCGCACTTGTGTTGGTGCAGGAAACCACTTTTGCACTTGTATTAGTGTGGAAAAAACACTTTTTGCACTTGTGATAGTGTTGAAAAACCACTTTTCGCACTTGTGTTAGTGTTGAAAAACCACTTTTCGCACTTGTGTTAGTGTTGAAAAACCACTTTTCGCACTTGTGTTGGTGCAGGAAACCACTTTTGCACTTGTATTAGTGTGGAAAAAACACTTTTTGCACTTGTGATAGTGTTGAAAAACCACTTTTCGCACTTGTGTTAGTGTTGAAAAACAACTTTTCACACTTGTGTTGGTGCAGGAAACCACTTTTGCACTTGTATTAGTGAGGAAAAACCACTTTTCGCACTTGTGTTAGTGTTGAAAAAACACTTTTCGCACTTGTGTTAGTGTTGAAAAACCACTTTTCGCACTTGTGTTGGTGCAGGAAACCACTTTTGCACTTGTATTAGTGTGGAAAAAACCACTTTTCGCACTTGCGTTAGTGTTGAAAAACCACTTTTCGCACTTGTGTTAGTGTTGAAAAACCACTTTTCGCACTTGGGTTAGTGTTGAAAAACGACTTTTCGCACTTGTGTTGGTGCAGGAAACCACTTTTGCACTTGTATTAGTGTGGAAAAAACACTTTTCGCACTTGTGTTAGTATTGAAAAACCACTTTTCGCACTTGTGTTAGTGTTGAAAAACCACTTTTTGCACTTGTGTTGGTGCAGGAAACCACTTTTGCACTTGTATTAGTGTGGAAAAACCACTTTTCGCACTTGTGTTAGTGTTGAAAAACCACTTTTCGCACTTGTGTTAGTGTTGAAAAACCACTTTTCGCACTTGTGTTAGTGTTGAAAAACCACTTTTCGCACTTGTGTTAGTGTTGAAAAACCACTTTTCGCACTTGTATTAGTGTTGAAAAACCACTTTTCGCACTTGTGTTGGTGCAGGAAACCACTTTTGCACTTGTATTAGTGTGGAAAAACCACTTTTGCACTTGTATTAGTGTGGAAAAAATACTTTTTGCACTTGTGATAGTGTTGAAAAACCACTTTTCGCACTTGTGTTAGTGTTGAAAAACCACTTTTCGCACTTGTGTTGGTGCAGGAAATCACTTTTGCACTTGTATTAGTGTGGAAAAAACACTTTTCGCACTTGTGTTAGTGTTGAAAAACCACTTTTCGCACTTGTGTTAGTGTTGAAAAACCACTTTTCGCACTTGTGTTGGTGCAGTAAACCACTTTTGCACTTGTATTAGTGTGGAAAAACCACTTTTCGCACTTGTGTTAGTGTTGAAAAACCACTTTTCGCACTTGTGTTGGTGTTGAAAAACCACTTTTCGCACTTGTGTTGGTGAAGGAAACCACTTTTGCACTTGTATTAGTGTGGAAAAAACACTTTTTGCACTTGTGATAGTGTTGAAAAGCCACTTTTCGCACTTGTGTTAGTGTTGAAAAACCACTTTTCGCACTTGTGTTATTGTTGAAAAACCACTTTTCGCAATTGTGTTGGTGCAGGAAACCACTTTTGCACTTGTATTGGTGTGGCCAAACCACTTTTCGCACTTGTGTTAGTGTTGAAAAACCACTTTTCGCACTTGTGTTAGTGTTGAAAAACCACTTTACGCACTTGTGTTGGTGCAGGCAACCACTTTTGCACTTGTATTAGTGTGGAAAAAACACTTTTTGCACTTGTGGTAGTGTTGAAAAACCACTTTTCGCACTTGTGTTAGTGTTGAAAAAACACTTTTCGCACTTGTGTTGGTGCAGGAAACCACTTTTGCACTTGTATTAGTGTGGAAAAAACACTTTTTGCACTTGTGAAAGTGTTGAAAAACCACTTTTCGCACTTGTGTTAGTGTTGAAAAACCACTTTTCGCACTTGTGTTGGTGCAGGAAACCACTTTTGCACTTGTATTAGTGTGGAAAAACCACTTTTCGCACTTGTGTTAGTGTTGAAAAACCACTTTTCGCACTTGTGTTAGTGTTGAAAAACCACTTTTCGCACTTGGGTTAGTGTTGAAAAACCACTTTTCGCACTTGTGTTGGTGCAGGAAACCACTTTTGCACTTGTATTAGTGTGGAAAAAACACTTTTCGCACTTGTGATAGTGTTGAAAAGCCACTTTTCGCACTTGTGTTAGTGTTGAAAAACCACTTTTCGCACTTGTGTTATTGTTGAAAAGCCACTTTTCGCACTTGTGTTAGTGTTGAAAAACCACTTTTCGCACTTGTGTTATTGTTGAAAAACCACTTTTCGCAATTGTGTTGGTGCAGGAAACCACTTTTGCACTTGTATTGGTGTGGCCAAACCACTTTTCGCACTTGTGTTAGTGTTGAAAAACCACTTTTCGCACTTGTGTTAGTGTTGAAAAACCACTTTACGCACTTGTGTTGGTGCAGGCAACCACTTTTGCACTTGTATTAGTGTGGAAAAAACACTTTTTGCACTTGTGGTAGTGTTGAAAAACCACTTTTCGCACTTGTGTTAGTGTTGAAAAAACACTTTTCGCACTTGTGTTGGTGCAGGAAACCACTTTTGCACTTGTATTAGTGTGGAAAAAACACTTTTTGCACTTGTGAAAGTGTTGAAAAACCACTTTTCGCACTTGTGTTAGTGTTGAAAAACCACTTTTCGCACTTGTGTTGGTGCAGGAAACCACTTTTGCACTTGTATTAGTGTGGAAAAACCACTTTTCGCACTTGTGTTAGTGTTGAAAAACCACTTTTCGCACTTGTGTTAGTGTTGAAAAACCACTTTTCGCACTTGGGTTAGTGTTGAAAAACCACTTTTCGCACTTGTGTTGGTGCAGGAAACCACTTTTGCACTTGTATTAGTGTGGAAAAAACACTTTTCGCACTTGTGTTAGTATTGAAAAACCACTTTTCACACTTGTGTTAGTGTTGAAAAACCACTTTTCGCACTTGTGTTGGTGCAGGAAACCACTTTTGCACTTGTATTAGTGTGGAAAAACCACTTTTCGCACTTGTGTTAGTGTTGAAAAACCACTTTTCGCACTTGTGTTAGTGTTGAAAAACCACTTTTCGCACTTGTGTTGGTGCAGGAAACCACTTTTGCACTTGTATTAGTGTGGAAAAACCACTTTTCGCACTTGTGTTAGTGTTGAAAAACCACTTTTCGCACATGGGTTAGTGTTGAAAAACCACTTTTCGCACTTGTGTTGGTGCAGGAAACCACTTTTGCACTTGTATTAGTGTGGAAAAAACACTTTTCGCACTTGTGTTAGTATTGAAAAACCACTTTTCGCACTTGTGTTAGTGTTGAAAAACCACTTTTCGCACTTGTGTTGGTGCAGGAAACCACTTTTGCACTTGTATTAGTGTGGAAAAACCACTTTTCGCACTTGTGTTAGTGTTGAAAAACCACTTTTCGCACTTGTGTTAGTGTTGAAAAACCACTTTTCGCACTTGTGTTGGTGCAGGAAACCACTTTTGCACTTGTATTAGTGTGGAAAAAACACTTTTTGCACGTGTGATAGTGTTGAAAAACCACTTTTCGCACTTGTGTTAGTGTTGAAAAACCACTTTTCGCACTTGTGTTAGTGTTGAAAAACCACTTTTCGCACTTGTGTTGGTGCAGGAAACCACTTTTGCACTTGTATTAGTGTGCAAAAATGTTTTTTGCACTTGTGATAGTGTTGAAAAACCACTTTTCACACTTGTGTTAGTGTTGAAAAACCACTTTTCGCACTTGTGTTAGTGTTGAAAAACCACTTTTTGCACTTGTGTTGGTGCAGTAAACCACTTTTGCACTTGTATTAGTGTGGAAAAACCACTTTTCGCACTTGTGTTAGTGTTGAAAAACCACTTTTCGCACTTGTGTTAGTGTTGAAAAACCACTTTTCGCACTTGTGTTATTGTTGAAAAACCACTTTTCGCAATTGTGTTGGTGCAGGAAACCACTTTTGCACTTGTATTGGTGTGGCCAAACCACTTTTCGCACTTGTGTTAGTGTTGAAAAACCACTTTTCGCACTTGTGTTAGTGTTGAAAAACCACTTTACGCACTTGTGTTGGTGCAGGCAACCACTTTTGCACTTGTATTAGTGTGGAAAAAACACTTTTTGCACTTGTGATAGTGTTGAAAAACCACTTTTCGCACTTGTGTTAGCGTTGAAAAACCACTTTTCGCACTTGTGTTGGTGCAGGAAACCACTTTTGCACTTGTATTAGTGTGGAAAAAACACTTTTTGCACTTGTGAAAGTGTTGAAAAACCACTTTTCGCACTTGTGTTAGTGTTGAAAAACCACTTTTCGCACTTGTGTTGGTGCAGGAAACCACTTTTGCACTTGTATTAGTGTGGAAAAACCACTTTTCGCACTTGTGTTAGTGTTGAAAAACCACTTTTCGCACTTGTGTTAGTGTTGAAAAACCACTTTTCGCACTTGGGTTAGTGTTGAAAAACCACTTTTCGCACTTGTGTTGGTGCAGGAAACCACTTTTGCACTTGTATTAGTGTGGAAAAAACACTTTTCGCACTTGTGTTAGTATTGAAAAACCACTTTTCGCACTTGTGTTAGTGTTGAAAAACCACTTTTCGCACTTGTGTTGGTGCAGGAAACCACTTTTGCACTTGTATTAGTGTGGAAAAACCACTTTTCGCACTTGTGTTAGTGTTGAAAAACCACTTTTCGCACTTGTGTTAGTGTTGAAAAACCACTTTTTGCACTTGTGTTAGTGTTGAAAAACCACTTTTCGCACTTGTGTTAGTGTTGAAAAACCACTTTTCGCACTTGTATTAGTGTTGAAAAACCACTTTTCGCACTTGTGTTGGTGCAGGAAACCACTTTTGCACTTGTATTAGTGTGGAAAAACCACTTTTCGCACTTGTGTTAGTGTTGAAAAACCACTTTTCGCACTTGTGTTAGTGTTGAAAAACCACTTTTCGCACTTGTGTTGGTGCAGGAAACCACTTTTGCACTTGTATTAGTGTGGAAAAAACACTTTTTGCACGTGTGATAGTGTTGAAAAACCACTTTTCGCACTTGTGTTAGTGTTGAAAAACCACTTTTCGCACTTGTGTTAGTGTTGAAAAACCACTTTTCGCACTTGTGTTGGTGCAGGAAACCACTTTTGCACTTGTATTAGTGTGCAAAAATGTTTTTTGCACTTGTGATAGTGTTGAAAAACCACTTTTCACACTTGTGTTAGTGTTGAAAAACCACTTTTCGCACTTGTGTTAGTGTTGAAAAACCACTTTTCGCACTTGTGTTGGTGCAGGAAACCACTTTTGCACTTGTATTAGTGAGGAAAAACCACTTTTCGCACTTGTGTTAGTGTTGAAAAACCACTTTTCGCACTTGTGTTAGTGTTGAAAAACCACTTTTCGCACTTGTGTTGGTGCAGGAAACCACTTTTGCACTTGTATTAGTGTGGAAAAAACACTTTTTGCGCTTGTGATAGTGTTGAAAAACCACTTTTCGCACTTGTGTTAGTGTTGAAAAATCACTTTTCGCACTTGTGTTAGTGTTGAAAAACCACTTTTCGCACTTGTGTTGGTGCAGGAAACCACTTTTGCACTTGTATTAGTGTGGAAAAAACACTTTTTGCACTTGTGATAGTGTTGAAAAACCACTTTTCGCACTTGTGTTAGTGTTGAAAAACCACTTTTCGCACTTGTGTTAGTGTTGAAAAACCACTTTTCGCACTTGTGTTAGTGTTGAAAAACCACTTTTCGCACTTGTGTTAGTGTTGAAAAACCACTTTTCGCGCTTGTGTTAGTGTTGAAAAACCACTTTTCGCACTTGTGTTGGTGCAGAAAACCACTTTTGCACTTGTATTAGTATGGAAAAACAACTTTTCGCACTTGTGTTAGTGTTGAAAAACCACTTTTTGCACTTGTGTTAGTGTTGAAAAACCACTTTTCGCACTTGTGATAGTGTTGAAAAACCACTTTTCGCACTTGTGTTGGTGCAGGAAACCACTTTTGCACTTGTATTAGTGTGGAAAAAACACTTTTTGCACTTGTGATAGTGTTGAAAAACCACTTTTCGCACTTGTGTTAGTGTTGAAAAACCACTTTTCGCACTTGTGTTAGTGTTGAAAAACCACTTTACGCACTTGTGTTGGTGCAGGCAACCACTTTTGCACTTGTATTAGTGTGGAAAAAACACTTTTTGCACTTGTGATAGTGTTGAAAAACCACTTTTCACACTTGTGTTAGTGTTGAAAAACCACTTTTCGCACTTGTGTTAGTGTTGAAAAACCACTTTTTGCACTTGTGTTGGTGCAGTAAACCACTTTTGCACTTGTATTAGTGTGGAAAAACCACTTTTCGCACTTGTGTTAGTGTTGAAAAACCACTTTTCGCACTTGTGTTAGTGTTGAAAAACCACTTTTCGCACTTGTGTTATTGTTGAAAAACCACTTTTCGCAATTGTGTTGGTGCAGGAAACCACTTTTGCACTTGTATTGGTGTGGCCAAACCACTTTTCGCACTTGTGTTAGTGTTGAAAAACCACTTTTCGCACTTGTGTTAGTGTTGAAAAACCACTTTACGCACTTGTGTTGGTGCAGGCAACCACTTTTGCACTTGTATTAGTGTGGAAAAAACACTTTTTGCACTTGTGAAAGTGTTGAAAAACCACTTTTCGCACTTGTGTTAGTGTTGAAAAACCACTTTTCGCACTTGTGTTGGTGCAGGAAACCACTTTTGCACTTGTATTAGTGTGGAAAAACCACTTTTCGCACTTGTGTTAGTGTTGAAAAACCACTTTTCGCACTTGTGTTAGTGTTGAAAAACCACTTTTCGCACTTGGGTTAGTGTTGAAAAACCACTTTTCGCACTTGTGTTGGTGCAGGAAACCACTTTTGCACTTGTATTAGTGTGGAAAAAACACTTTTCGCACTTGTGTTAGTATTGAAAAACCACTTTTCGCACTTGTGTTAGTGTTGAAAAACCACTTTTCGCACTTGTGTTGGTGCTGGAAACCACTTTTGCACTTGTATTAGTGTGGAAAAACCACTTTTCGCACTTGTGTTAGTGTTGAAAAACCACTTTTCGCACTTGTGTTAGTGTTGAAAAACCACTTTTCGCACTTGTGTTAGTGTTGAAAAACCACTTTTCGCACTTGTGTTAGTGTTGAAAAACCACTTTTCGCACTTGTATTAGTGTTGAAAAACCACTTTTCGCACTTGTGTTGGTGCAGGAAACCACTTTTGCACTTGTATTAGTGTGGAAAAACCACTTTTCGCACTTGTGTTAGTGTTGAAAAACCACTTTTCGCACTTGTGTTAGTGTTGAAAAACCACTTTTCGCACTTGTGTTGGTGCAGGAAACCACTTTTGCACTTGTATTAGTGTGGAAAAAACACTTTTTGCACGTGTGATAGTGTTGAAAAACCACTTTTCGCACTTGTGTTAGTGTTGAAAAACCACTTTTCGCACTTGTGTTAGTGTTGAAAAACCACTTTTCGCACTTGTGTTGGTGCAGGAAACCACTTTTGCACTTGTATTAGTGTGCAAAAATGTTTTTTGCACTTGTGATAGTGTTGAAAAACCACTTTTCACACTTGTGTTAGTGTTGAAAAACCACTTTTCGCACTTGTGTTAGTGTTGAAAAACCACTTTTCGCACTTGTGTTGGTGCAGGAAACCACTTTTGCACTTGTATTAGTGAGGAAAAACCACTTTTCGCACTTGTGTTAGTGTTGAAAAACCACTTTTCGCACTTGTGTTAGTGTTGAAAAACCACTTTTCGCACTTGTGTTGGTGCAGGAAACCACTTTTGCACTTGTATTAGTGTGGAAAAAACACTTTTTGCGCTTGTGATAGTGTTGAAAAACCACTTTTCGCACTTGTGTTAGTGTTGAAAAATCACTTTTCGCACTTGTGTTAGTGTTGAAAAACCACTTTTCGCACTTGTGTTGGTGCAGGAAACCACTTTTGCACTTGTATTAGTGTGGAAAAAACACTTTTTGCACTTGTGATAGTGTTGAAAAACCACTTTTCGCACTTGTGTTAGTGTTGAAAAACCACTTTTCGCACTTGTGTTGGTGCAGGAAACCACTTTTGCACTTGTATTAGTGTGGAAAAACCACTTTTCGCACTTGTGTTAGTGTTGAAAAACCACTTTTCGCACTTGTGTTAGTGTTGAAAAACCACTTTTCGCACTTGGGTTAGTGTTGAAAAACCACTTTTCGCACTTGTGTTGGTGCAGGAAACCACTTTTGCACTTGTATTAGTGTGGAAAAAACACTTTTCGCACTTGTGTTAGTATTGAAAAACCACTTTTCGCACTTGTGTTAGTGTTGAAAAACCACTTTTCGCACTTGTGTTGGTGCAGGAAACCACTTTTGCACTTGTATTAGTGTGGAAAAACCACTTTTCGCACTTGTGTTAGTGTTGAAAAACCACTTTTCGCACTTGTGTTAGTGTTGAAAAACCACTTTTTGCACTTGTGTTAGTGTTGAAAAACCACTTTTCGCACTTGTGTTAGTGTTGAAAAACCACTTTTCGCACTTGTATTAGTGTTGAAAAACCACTTTTCGCACTTGTGTTTGTGCAGGAAACCACTTTTGCACTTGTATTAGTGTGGAAAAACCACTTTTCGCACTTGTGTTAGTGTTGAAAAACCACTTTTCGCACTTGTGTTAGTGTTGAAAAACCACTTTTCGCACTTGTGTTGGTGCAGGAAACCACTTTTGCACTTGTATTAGTGTGGAAAAAACACTTTTTGCACGTGTGATAGTGTTGAAAAACCACTTTTCGCACTTGTGTTAGTGTTGAAAAACCACTTTTCGCACTTGTGTTAGTGTTGAAAAACCACTTTTCGCACTTGTGTTGGTGCAGGAAACCACTTTTGCACTTGTATTAGTGTGCAAAAATGTTTTTTGCACTTGTGATAGTGTTGAAAAACCACTTTTCACACTTGTGTTAGTGTTGAAAAACCACTTTTCGCACTTGTGTTAGTGTTGAAAAACCACTTTTCGCACTTGTGTTGGTGCAGGAAACCACTTTTGCACTTGTATTAGTGAGGAAAAACCACTTTTCGCACTTGTGTTAGTGTTGAAAAACCACTTTTCGCACTTGTGTTAGTGTTGAAAAACCACTTTTCGCACTTGTGTTGGTGCAGGAAACCACTTTTGCACTTGTATTAGTGTGGAAAAAACACTTTTTGCGCTTGTGATAGTGTTGAAAAACCACTTTTCGCACTTGTGTTAGTGTTGAAAAATCACTTTTCGCACTTGTGTTAGTGTTGAAAAACCACTTTTCGCACTTGTGTTGGTGCAGGAAACCACTTTTGCACTTGTATTAGTGTGGAAAAAACACTTTTTGCACTTGTGATAGTGTTGAAAAACCACTTTTCGCACTTGTGTTAGTGTTGAAAAACCACTTTTCGCACTTGTGTTAGTGTTGAAAAACCACTTTTCGCACTTGTGTTAGTGTTGAAAAACCACTTTTCGCACTTGTGTTAGTGTTGAAAAACCACTTTTCGCGCTTGTGTTAGTGTTGAAAAACCACTTTTCGCACTTGTGTTGGTGCAGAAAACCACTTTTGCACTTGTATTAGTATGGAAAAACAACTTTTCGCACTTGTGTTAGTGTTGAAAAACCACTTTTTGCACTTGTGTTAGTGTTGAAAAACCACTTTTCGCACTTGTGATAGTGTTGAAAAACCACTTTTCGCACTTGTGTTGGTGCAGGAAACCACTTTTGCACTTGTATTAGTGTGGAAAAAACACTTTTTGCACTTGTGATAGTGTTGAAAAACCACTTTTCGCACTTGTGTTAGTGTTGAAAAACCACTTTTCGCACTTGTGTTAGTGTTGAAAAACCACTTTACGCACTTGTGTTGGTGCAGGCAACCACTTTTGCACTTGTATTAGTGTGGAAAAAACACTTTTTGCACTTGTGATAGTGTTGAAAAACCACTTTTCACACTTGTGTTAGTGTTGAAAAACCACTTTTCGCACTTGTGTTAGTGTTGAAAAACCACTTTTTGCACTTGTGTTGGTGCAGTAAACCACTTTTGCACTTGTATTAGTGTGGAAAAACCACTTTTCGCACTTGTGTTAGTGTTGAAAAACCACTTTTCGCACTTGTGTTAGTGTTGAAAAACCACTTTTCGCACTTGTGTTATTGTTGAAAAACCACTTTTCGCAATTGTGTTGGTGCAGGAAACCACTTTTGCACTTGTATTGGTGTGGCCAAACCACTTTTCGCACTTGTGTTAGTGTTGAAAAACCACTTTTCGCACTTGTGTTAGTGTTGAAAAACCACTTTACGCACTTGTGTTGGTGCAGGCAACCACTTTTGCACTTGTATTAGTGTGGAAAAAACACTTTTTGCACTTGTGAAAGTGTTGAAAAACCACTTTTCGCACTTGTGTTAGTGTTGAAAAACCACTTTTCGCACTTGTGTTGGTGCAGGAAACCACTTTTGCACTTGTATTAGTGTGGAAAAACCACTTTTCGCACTTGTGTTAGTGTTGAAAAACCACTTTTCGCACTTGTGTTAGTGTTGAAAAACCACTTTTCGCACTTGGGTTAGTGTTGAAAAACCACTTTTCGCACTTGTGTTGGTGCAGGAAACCACTTTTGCACTTGTATTAGTGTGGAAAAAACACTTTTCGCACTTGTGTTAGTATTGAAAAACCACTTTTCGCACTTGTGTTAGTGTTGAAAAACCACTTTTCGCACTTGTGTTGGTGCTGGAAACCACTTTTGCACTTGTATTAGTGTGGAAAAACCACTTTTCGCACTTGTGTTAGTGTTGAAAAACCACTTTTCGCACTTGTGTTAGTGTTGAAAAACCACTTTTCGCACTTGTGTTAGTGTTGAAAAACCACTTTTCGCACTTGTGTTAGTGTTGAAAAACCACTTTTCGCACTTGTATTAGTGTTGAAAAACCACTTTTCGCACTTGTGTTGGTGCAGGAAACCACTTTTGCACTTGTATTAGTGTGGAAAAACCACTTTTCGCACTTGTGTTAGTGTTGAAAAACCACTTTTCGCACTTGTGTTAGTGTTGAAAAACCACTTTTCGCACTTGTGTTGGTGCAGGAAACCACTTTTGCACTTGTATTAGTGTGGAAAAAACACTTTTTGCACGTGTGATAGTGTTGAAAAACCACTTTTCGCACTTGTGTTAGTGTTGAAAAACCACTTTTCGCACTTGTGTTAGTGTTGAAAAACCACTTTTCGCACTTGTGTTGGTGCAGGAAACCACTTTTGCACTTGTATTAGTGTGCAAAAATGTTTTTTGCACTTGTGATAGTGTTGAAAAACCACTTTTCACACTTGTGTTAGTGTTGAAAAACCACTTTTCGCACTTGTGTTAGTGTTGAAAAACCACTTTTCGCACTTGTGTTGGTGCAGGAAACCACTTTTGCACTTGTATTAGTGAGGAAAAACCACTTTTCGCACTTGTGTTAGTGTTGAAAAACCACTTTTCGCACTTGTGTTAGTGTTGAAAAACCACTTTTCGCACTTGTGTTGGTGCAGGAAACCACTTTTGCACTTGTATTAGTGTGGAAAAAACACTTTTTGCGCTTGTGATAGTGTTGAAAAACCACTTTTCGCACTTGTGTTAGTGTTGAAAAATCACTTTTCGCACTTGTGTTAGTGTTGAAAAACCACTTTTCGCACTTGTGTTGGTGCAGGAAACCACTTTTGCACTTGTATTAGTGTGGAAAAAACACTTTTTGCACTTGTGATAGTGTTGAAAAACCACTTTTCGCACTTGTGTTAGTGTTGAAAAACCACTTTTCGCACTTGTGTTGGTGCAGGAAACCACTTTTGCACTTGTATTAGTGTGGAAAAACCACTTTTCGCACTTGTGTTAGTGTTGAAAAACCACTTTTCGCACTTGTGTTAGTGTTGAAAAACCACTTTTCGCACTTGGGTTAGTGTTGAAAAACCACTTTTCGCACTTGTGTTGGTGCAGGAAACCACTTTTGCACTTGTATTAGTGTGGAAAAAACACTTTTCGCACTTGTGTTAGTATTGAAAAACCACTTTTCGCACTTGTGTTAGTGTTGAAAAACCACTTTTCGCACTTGTGTTGGTGCAGGAAACCACTTTTGCACTTGTATTAGTGTGGAAAAAACCACTTTTCGCACTTGTGTTAGTGTTGAAAAACCACTTTTCGCACTTGTGTTAGTGTTGAAAAACCACTTTTTGCACTTGTGTTAGTGTTGAAAAACCACTTTTCGCACTTGTGTTAGTGTTGAAAAACCACTTTTCGCACTTGTATTAGTGTTGAAAAACCACTTTTCGCACTTGTGTTGGTGCAGGAAACCACTTTTGCACTTGTATTAGTGTGGAAAAACCACTTTTCGCACTTGTGTTAGTGTTGAAAAACCACTTTTCGCACTTGTGTTAGTGTTGAAAAACCACTTTTCGCACTTGTGTTGGTGCAGGAAACCACTTTTGCACTTGTATTAGTGTGGAAAAAACACTTTTTGCACGTGTGATAGTGTTGAAAAACCACTTTTCGCACTTGTGTTAGTGTTGAAAAACCACTTTTCGCACTTGTGTTAGTGTTGAAAAACCACTTTTCGCACTTGTGTTGGTGCAGGAAACCACTTTTGCACTTGTATTAGTGTGCAAAAATGTTTTTTGCACTTGTGATAGTGTTGAAAAACCACTTTTCACACTTGTGTTAGTGTTGAAAAACCACTTTTCGCACTTGTGTTAGTGTTGAAAAACCACTTTTCGCACTTGTGTTGGTGCAGGAAACCACTTTTGCACTTGTATTAGTGAGGAAAAACCACTTTTCGCACTTGTGTTAGTGTTGAAAAACCACTTTTCGCACTTGTGTTAGTGTTGAAAAACCACTTTTCGCACTTGTGTTGGTGCAGGAAACCACTTTTGCACTTGTATTAGTGTGGAAAAAACACTTTTTGCGCTTGTGATAGTGTTGAAAAACCACTTTTCGCACTTGTGTTAGTGTTGAAAAATCACTTTTCGCACTTGTGTTAGTGTTGAAAAACCACTTTTCGCACTTGTGTTGGTGCAGGAAACCACTTTTGCACTTGTATTAGTGTGGAAAAAACACTTTTTGCACTTGTGATAGTGTTGAAAAACCACTTTTCGCACTTGTGTTAGTGTTGAAAAACCACTTTTCGCACTTGTGTTAGTGTTGAAAAACCACTTTTCGCACTTGTGTTAGTGTTGAAAAACCACTTTTCGCACTTGTGTTAGTGTTGAAAAACCACTTTTCGCGCTTGTGTTAGTGTTGAAAAACCACTTTTCGCACTTGTGTTGGTGCAGAAAACCACTTTTGCACTTGTATTAGTATGGAAAAACAACTTTTCGCACTTGTGTTAGTGTTGAAAAACCACTTTTTGCACTTGTGTTAGTGTTGAAAAACCACTTTTCGCACTTGTGATAGTGTTGAAAAACCACTTTTCGCACTTGTGTTGGTGCAGGAAACCACTTTTGCACTTGTATTAGTGTGGAAAAAACACTTTTTGCACTTGTGATAGTGTTGAAAAACCACTTTTCGCACTTGTGTTAGTGTTGAAAAACCACTTTTCGCACTTGTGTTAGTGTTGAAAAACCACTTTACGCACTTGTGTTGGTGCAGGCAACCACTTTTGCACTTGTATTAGTGTGGAAAAAACACTTTTTGCACTTGTGATAGTGTTGAAAAACCACTTTTCGCACTTGTGTTAGTGTTGAAAAACCACTTTTCGCACTTGTGTTAGTGTTGAAAAACCACTTTTTGCACTTGTGTTGGTGCAGTAAACCACTTTTGCACTTGTATTAGTGTGGAAAAACCACTTTTCGCACTTGTGTTAGTGTTGAAAAACCACTTTTCGCACTTGTGTTAGTGTTGAAAAACCACTTTTCGCACTTGTGTTATTGTTGAAAAACCACTTTTCGCAATTGTGTTGGTGCAGGAAACCACTTTTGCACTTGTATTGGTGTGGCCAAACCACTTTTCGCACTTGTGTTAGTGTTGAAAAACCACTTTTCGCACTTGTGTTAGTGTTGAAAAACCACTTTACGCACTTGTGTTGGTGCAGGCAACCACTTTTGCACTTGTATTAGTGTGGAAAAAACACTTTTTGCACTTGTGAAAGTGTTGAAAAACCACTTTTCGCACTTGTGTTAGTGTTGAAAAACCACTTTTCGCACTTGTGTTGGTGCAGGAAACCACTTTTGCACTTGTATTAGTGTGGAAAAACCACTTTTCGCACTTGTGTTAGTGTTGAAAAACCACTTTTCGCACTTGTGTTAGTGTTGAAAAACCACTTTTCGCACTTGGGTTAGTGTTGAAAAACCACTTTTCGCACTTGTGTTGGTGCAGGAAACCACTTTTGCACTTGTATTAGTGTGGAAAAAACACTTTTCGCACTTGTGTTAGTATTGAAAAACCACTTTTCGCACTTGTGTTAGTGTTGAAAAACCACTTTTCGCACTTGTGTTGGTGCTGGAAACCACTTTTGCACTTGTATTAGTGTGGAAAAACCACTTTTCGCACTTGTGTTAGTGTTGAAAAACCACTTTTCGCACTTGTGTTAGTGTTGAAAAACCACTTTTCGCACTTGTGTTAGTGTTGAAAAACCACTTTTCGCACTTGTGTTAGTGTTGAAAAACCACTTTTCGCACTTGTATTAGTGTTGAAAAACCACTTTTCGCACTTGTGTTGGTGCAGGAAACCACTTTTGCACTTGTATTAGTGTGGAAAAACCACTTTTCGCACTTGTGTTAGTGTTGAAAAACCACTTTTCGCACTTGTGTTAGTGTTGAAAAACCACTTTTCGCACTTGTGTTGGTGCAGGAAACCACTTTTGCACTTGTATTAGTGTGGAAAAAACACTTTTTGCACGTGTGATAGTGTTGAAAAACCACTTTTCGCACTTGTGTTAGTGTTGAAAAACCACTTTTCGCACTTGTGTTAGTGTTGAAAAACCACTTTTCGCACTTGTGTTGGTGCAGGAAACCACTTTTGCACTTGTATTAGTGTGCAAAAATGTTTTTTGCACTTGTGATAGTGTTGAAAAACCACTTTTCACACTTGTGTTAGTGTTGAAAAACCACTTTTCGCACTTGTGTTAGTGTTGAAAAACCACTTTTCGCACTTGTGTTGGTGCAGGAAACCACTTTTGCACTTGTATTAGTGAGGAAAAACCACTTTTCGCACTTGTGTTAGTGTTGAAAAACCACTTTTCGCACTTGTGTTAGTGTTGAAAAACCACTTTTCGCACTTGTGTTGGTGCAGGAAACCACTTTTGCACTTGTATTAGTGTGGAAAAAACACTTTTTGCGCTTGTGATAGTGTTGAAAAACCACTTTTCGCACTTGTGTTAGTGTTGAAAAATCACTTTTCGCACTTGTGTTAGTGTTGAAAAACCACTTTTCGCACTTGTGTTGGTGCAGGAAACCACTTTTGCACTTGTATTAGTGTGGAAAAAACACTTTTTGCACTTGTGATAGTGTTGAAAAACCACTTTTCGCACTTGTGTTAGTGTTGAAAAACCACTTTTCGCACTTGTGTTAGTGTTGAAAAACCACTTTTCGCACTTGTGTTAGTGTTGAAAAACCACTTTTCGCACTTGTGTTAGTGTTGAAAAACCACTTTTCGCGCTTGTGTTAGTGTTGAAAAACCACTTTTCGCACTTGTGTTGGTGCAGAAAACCACTTTTGCACTTGTATTAGTATGGAAAAACAACTTTTCGCACTTGTGTTAGTGTTGAAAAACCACTTTTTGCACTTGTGTTAGTGTTGAAAAACCACTTTTCGCACTTGTGATAGTGTTGAAAAACCACTTTTCGCACTTGTGTTGGTGCAGGAAACCACTTTTGCACTTGTATTAGTGTGGAAAAAACACTTTTTGCACTTGTGATAGTGTTGAAAAACCACTTTTCGCACTTGTGTTAGTGTTGAAAAACCACTTTTCGCACTTGTGTTAGTGTTGAAAAACCACTTTACGCACTTGTGTTGGTGCAGGCAACCACTTTTGCACTTGTATTAGTGTGGAAAAAACACTTTTTGCACTTGTGATAGTGTTGAAAAACCACTTTTCGCACTTGTGTTAGTGTTGAAAAACCACTTTTCGCACTTGTGTTAGTGTTGAAAAACCACTTTACGCACTTGTGTTGGTGCAGGAAACCACTTTTGCACTTGTATTAGTGTGGAAAAAACACTTTTTGCACTTGTGATAGTGTTGAAAAACCACTTTTCGCACTTGTGTTAGTGTTGAAAAACCACTTTTCGCACTTGTGTTAGTGTTGAAAAACCACTTTACGCACTTGTGTTGGTGCAGGCAACCACTTTTGCACTTGTATTAGTGTGGAAAAAACACTTTTTGCACTTGTGATAGTGTTGAAAAACCACTTTTCGCACTTGTGTTAGTGTTGAAAAACCACTTTTCGCACTTGTGTTGGTGCAGGAAACCACTTTTGCACTTGTATTAGTGTGGAAAAAACACTTTTTGCACTTGTGATAGTGTTGAAAAACCACTTTTCGCACTTGTGTTAGTGTTGAAAAACCACTTTTCGCACTTGTGTTGGTGCAGGAAACCACTTTTACACTTGTATTAGTGTGGAAAAACCACTTTTCGCACTTGCGTTAGTGTTGAAAAACCACTTTTCGCACTTGTGTTAGTGTTGAAAAACCACTTTTCGCACTTGGGTTAGTGTTGAAAAACCACTTTTCGCACTTGGGTTGGTGCAGGAAACCACTTTTGCACTTGTATTAGTGTGGAAAAAACACTTTTCGCACTTGTGTTAGTATTGAAAAACCACTTTTCGCACTTGTGTTAGTGTTGAAAAACCACTTTTCGCACTTGTGTTGGTGCAGGAAACCACTTTTGCACTTGTATTAGTGTGGAAAAACCACTTTTCGCACTTGTGTTAGTGTTGAAAAACCACTTTTCGCACTTGTGTTAGTGTTGAAAAACCACTTTTCGCACTTGTGTTAGTGTTGAAAAACCACTTTTCGCACTTGTGTTAGTGTTGAAAAACCACTTTTCGCACTTGTATTAGTGTTGAAAAACCACTTTTCGCACTTGTGTTGGTGCAGGAAACCACTTTTGCACTTGTATTAGTGTGGAAAAACCACTTTTCGCACTTGTGTTAGTGTTGAAAAACCACTTTTCGCACTTGTGTTAGTGTTGAAAAACCACTTTTCGCACTTGTGTTGGTGCAGGAAACCACTTTTGCACTTGTATTAGTGTGGAAAAAACACTTTTTGCACTTGTGATAGTGTTGAAAAACCACTTTTCGCACTTGTGTTAGTGTTGAAAAACCACTTTTCGCACTTGTGTTAGTGTTGAAAAATCACTTTTCGCACTTGTGTTGGTGCAGGAAACCACTTTTGCACTTGTATTAGTGTGCAAAAATGTTTTTTGCACTTGTGATAGTGTTGAAAAACCACTTTTCACACTTGTGTTAGTGTTGAAAAACCACTTTTCGCACTTGTGTTAGTGTTGAAAAACCACTTTTCGCACTTGTGTTGGTGCAGGAAACCACTTTTGCACTTGTATTAGTGAGGAAAAACCACTTTTCGCACTTGTGTTAGTGTTGAAAAACCACTTTTCGCACTTGTGTTAGTGTTGAAAAACCACTTTTCGCACTTGTGTTGGTGCAGGAAACCACTTTTGCACTTGTATTAGTGTGGAAAAAACACTTTTTGCGCTTGTGATAGTGTTGAAAAACCACTTTTCGCACTTGTGTTAGTGTTGAAAAATCACTTTTCGCACTTGTGTTAGTGTTGAAAAACCACTTTTCGCACTTGTGTTGGTGCAGGAAACCACTTTTGCACTTGTATTAGTGTGGAAAAACCACTTTTCGCACTTGTGTTAGTGTTGAAAAACCACTTTTCGCACTTGTGTTAGTGTTGAAAAACCACTTTTCGCACTTGTGTTGGTGCAGGAAACCACTTTTGCACTTGTATTAGTGTGTAAAAAACACTTTTTGCACTTGTGATAGTGTTGAAAAACCACTTTTCGCACTTGTGTTAGTGTTGAAAAATGACTTTTCGCACTTGTGTTGGTGCAGGAAACCACTTTTGCACTTGTATTAGTGTGGAAAAACCACTTTTCGCACTTGTGTTAGTGTTGAAAAACCACTTTTCGCGCTTGTGTTAGTGTTGAAAAACCACTTTTCGCACTTGTGTTGGTGCAGAAAACCACTTTTGCACTTGTGTTAGTGTTGAAAAACCACTTTTCGCACTTGTGTTAGTGTTGAAAAACCACTTTTCGCACTTGTGTTGGTGCAGGAAACCACTTTTGCACTTGTATTAGTGTGCAAAAATGTTTTTTGCACTTGTGATAGTGTTGAAAAACCAATTTTCACACTTGTGTTAGTGTTGAAAAACCACTTTTCGCACTTGTGTTAGTGTTGAAAAACCACTTTTCGCACTTGTGTTGGTGCAGGAAACCACTTTTGCACTTGTATTAGTGAGGAAAAACCACTTTTCGCACTTGTGTTAGTGTTGAAAAACCACTTTTCGCACTTGTGTTAGTGTTGAAAAACCACTTTTCGCACTTGTGTTGGTGCAGGAAACCACTTTTGCACTTGTATTAGTGTGGAAAAAACACTTTTTGCGCTTGTGATAGTGTTGAAAAACCACTTTTCGCACTTGTGTTAGTGTTGAAAAATCACTTTTCGCACTTGTGTTAGTGTTGAAAAACCACTTTTCGCACTTGTGTTGGTGCAGGAAACCACTTTTGCACTTGTATTAGTGTGGAAAAAACACTTTTTGCACTTGTGATAGTGTTGAAAAACCACTTTTCGCACTTGTGTTAGTGTTGAAAAACCACTTTTCGCACTTGTGTTAGTGTTGAAAAACCACTTTTCGCACTTGTGTTAGTGTTGAAAAACCACTTTTCGCACTTGTGTTAGTGTTGAAAAACCACTTTTCGCACTTGTGTTAGTGTTGAAAAACCACTTTTCGCGCTTGTGTTAGTGTTGAAAAACCACTTTTCGCACTTGTGTTGGTGCAGAAAACCACTTTTGCACTTGTATTAGTATGGAAAAACAACTTTTCGCACTTGTGTTAGTGTTGAAAAACCACTTTTTGCACTTGTGTTAGTGTTGAAAAACCACTTTTCGCACTTGTGATAGTGTTGAAAAACCACTTTTCGCACTTGTGTTGGTGCAGGAAACCACTTTTGCACTTGTATTAGTGTGGAAAAAACACTTTTTGCACTTGTGATAGTGTTGAAAAACCACTTTTCGCACTTGTGTTAGTGTTGAAAAACCACTTTTCGCACTTGTGTTAGTGTTGAAAAACCACTTTACGCACTTGTGTTGGTGCAGGCAACCACTTTTGCACTTGTATTAGTGTGGAAAAAACACTTTTTGCACTTGTGATAGTGTTGAAAAACCACTTTTCGCACTTGTGTTAGTGTTGAAAAACCACTTTTCGCACTTGTGTTAGTGTTGAAAAACCACTTTACGCACTTGTGTTGGTGCAGGAAACCACTTTTGCACTTGTATTAGTGTGGAAAAAACACTTTTTGCACTTGTGATAGTGTTGAAAAACCACTTTTCGCACTTGTGTTAGTGTTGAAAAACCACTTTTCGCACTTGTGTTAGTGTTGAAAAACCACTTTACGCACTTGTGTTGGTGCAGGCAACCACTTTTGCACTTGTATTAGTGTGGAAAAAACACTTTTTGCACTTGTGATAGTGTTGAAAAACCACTTTTCGCACTTGTGTTAGTGTTGAAAAACCACTTTTCGCACTTGTGTTGGTGCAGGAAACCACTTTTGCACTTGTATTAGTGTGGAAAAAACACTTTTTGCACTTGTGATAGTGTTGAAAAACCACTTTTCGCACTTGTGTTAGTGTTGAAAAACCACTTTTCGCACTTGTGTTGGTGCAGGAAACCACTTTTACACTTGTATTAGTGTGGAAAAACCACTTTTCGCACTTGTGTTAGTGTTGAAAAACCACTTTTCGCACTTGTGTTAGTGTTGAAAAACCACTTTTCGCACTTGGGTTAGTGTTGAAAAACCACTTTTCGCACTTGGGTTGGTGCAGGAAACCACTTTTGCACTTGTATTAGTGTGGAAAAAACACTTTTCGCACTTGTGTTAGTATTGAAAAACCACTTTTCGCACTTGTGTTAGTGTTGAAGAACCACTTTTCGCACTTGTGTTGGTGCAGGAAACCACTTTTGCACTTGTATTAGTGTGGAAAAACCACTTTTCGCACTTGTGTTAGTGTTGAAAAACCACTTTTCGCACTTGTGTTAGTGTTGAAAAACCACTTTTCGCACTTGTGTTAGTGTTGAAAAACCACTTTTCGCACTTGTGTTAGTGTTGAAAAACCACTTTTCGCACTTGTATTAGTGTTGAAAAACCACTTTTCGCACTTGTGTTGGTGCAGGAAACCACTTTTGCACTTGTATTAGTGTGGAAAAACCACTTTTCGCACTTGTGTTAGTGTTGAAAAACCACTTTTCGCACTTGCGTTAGTGTTGAAAAACCACTTTTCGCACTTGTGTTGGTGCAGGAAACCACTTTTGCACTTGTATTAGTGTGGAAAAAACACTTTTTGCACTTGTGATAGTGTTGAAAAACCACTTTTCGCACTTGTGTTAGTGTTGAAAAACCACTTTTCGCACTTGTGTTAGTGTTGAAAAATCACTTTTTGCACTTGTGTTGGTGCAGGAAACCACTTTTGCACTTGTATTAGTGTGCAAAAATGTTTTTTGCACTTGTGATAGTGTTGAAAAACCACTTTTCACACTTGTGTTAGTGTTGAAAAACCACTTTTCGCACTTGTGTTAGTGTTGAAAAACCACTTTTCGCACTTGTGTTGGTGCAGGAAACCACTTTTGCACTTGTATTAGTGAGGAAAAACCACTTTTCGCACTTGTGTTAGTGTTGAAAAACCACTTTTCGCACTTGTGTTAGTGTTGAAAAACCACTTTTCGCACTTGTGTTGGTGCAGGAAACTACTTTTGCACTTGTATTAGTGTGGAAAAAACACTTTTTGCGCTTGTGATAGTGTTGAAAAACCACTTTTCGCACTTGTGTTAGTGTTGAAAAATCACTTTTCGCACTTGTGTTAGTGTTGAAAAACCACTTTTCGCACTTGTGTTGGTGCAGGAAACCACTTTTGCACTTGTATTAGTGTGGAAAAACCACTTTTCGCACTTGTGTTAGTGTTGAAAAACCACTTTTCGCACTTGTGTTAGTGTTGAAAAACCACTTTTCGCACTTGTGTTGGTGCAGGAAACCACTTTTGCACTTGTATTAGTGTGTAAAAAACACTTTTTGCACTTGTGATAGTGTTGAAAAACCACTTTTCGCACTTGTGTTAGTGTTGAAAAACGACTTTTCGCACTTGTATTAGTGTGGAAAAAACACTTTTTGCACTTGTGATAGTGATGAAAAACCACTTTTCGCACTTGTGTTAGTGTTGAAAAACCACTTTTCGCACTTGTGTTAGTGTTGAAAAATCACTTTTCGCACTTGTGTTGGTGCAGGAAACCACTTTTGCACTTGTATTAGTGTGGAAAAAACACTTTTTGCACTTGTGATAGTGTTGAAAAACCACTTTTCGCACTTGTGTTAGTGTTGAAAAACCACTTTTCGCACTTGTGTTAGTGTTGAAAAACCACTTTTCGCACTTGTGTTGGTGCAGGAAACCACTTTTGCACTTGTATTAGTGAGGAAAAACCACTTTTCGCACTTGTGTTAGTGTTGAAAAACCACTTTTCGCACTTGTGTTAGTGTTGAAAAACCACTTTTCGCACTTGTGTTGGTGCAGGAAACCACTTTTGCACTTGTATTCGTGTGGAAAAAACACTTTTTGGGCTTGTGAGAGTGTTGAAAAACCACTTTTCGCACTTGTGTTAGTGTTGAAAAATCACTTTTCGCACTTGTGTTAGTGTTGAAAAACCACTTTTCGCACTTGTGTTGGTGCAGGAAACCACTTTTGCACTTGTATTAGTGTGGAAAAAACACTTTTTGCACTTGTGATATTGTTGAAAAACCACTTTTCGCACTTGTGTTAGTGTTGAAAAACCACTTTTCGCACTTGTGTTAGTGTTGAAAAACCACTTTTCGCACTTGTGTTGGTGCAGGAAACCACTTTTGCACTTGTATTAGTGTGGAAAAAACACTTTTTGCACTTGTGATAGTGTTGAAAAACCACTTTTCGCACTTGTGTTAGTGTTGAAAAACGACTTTTCGCACTTGTGTTGGTGCAGGAAACCACTTTTGCACTTGTATTAGTGTGGAAAAACCACTTTTCGCACTTGTGTTAGTGTTGAAAAACCACTTTTCGCGCTTGTGTTAGTGTTGAAAAACCACTTTTCGCACTTGTGTTGGTGCAGAAAACCACTTTTGCACTTGTATTATTATGGAAAAACAACTTTTCGCACTTGTGTTAGTGTTGAAAAACCACTTTTTGCACTTGTGTTAGTGTTGAAAAACCACTTTTCGCACTTGTGTTGGTGCAGAAAACCACTTTTGCACTTGCATTAGTATGGAAAAACCACTTTTCGCACTTGTGTTACTGTTGAAAAACCACTTTTCGCACTTGTGTTAGTGTTGAAAAACCACTTTTCGCACTTGTGTTGGTGCAGGAAACCACTTTTGCACTTGTATTAGTGTGGAAAAAACACTTTTTGCACTTGTGATAGTGTTGAAAAACCACTTTTCGCACTTGTGTTAGTGTTGAAAAACCACTTTTCGCACTTGTGTTGGTGCAGGAAATCACTTTTGCACTTGTATTAGTGTGGAAAAACCACTTTTCGCACTTGTGTTAGTGTTGAAAAACCACTTTTCGCACTTGTGTTAGTGTTGAAAAACCACTTTTCGCACTTGTGTTGGTGCAGTAAACCACTTTTGCACTTGTATTAGTGTGGAAAAACCACTTTTCGCACTTGTGTTAGTGTTGAAAAACCACTTTTCGCACTTGTGTTGGTGTTGAAAAACCACTTTTCGCACTTGTGTTGGTGCAGGAAACCACTTTTGCACTTGTATTAGTGTGGAAAAAACACTTTTTGCACTTGTGATAGTGTTGAAAAACCACTTTTCGCACTTGTGTTAGTGTTGAAAAACCACTTTTCGCACTTGTGTTAGTGTTGAAAAACCACTTTTCGCACTTGTGTTGGTGCAGGAAACCACTTTTGCACTTGTATTAGTGTGGAAAAAACACTTTTTGCACTTGTG
The DNA here is from genome assembly GCF_964187855.1 of Myxine glutinosa. Lineage (NCBI taxonomy): Eukaryota > Metazoa > Chordata > Myxini > Myxiniformes > Myxinidae > Myxine > Myxine glutinosa. The sequence goes on from NW_027616918.1 coordinate 112,311, forward strand.
ATAGTGTTGAAAAACCACTTTTCGCACTTGTGTTAGTGTTGAAAAACCACTTTTCGCACTTGTGTTAGTGTTGAAAAATCACTTTTCGCACTTGTGTTGGTGCAGGAAACCACTTTTGCACTTGTATTAGTGTGCAAAAATGTTTTTTGCACTTGTGATAGTGTTGAAAAATCACTTTTCACACTTGTGTTAGTGTTGAAAAACCACTTTTCGCACTTGTGTTAGTGTTGAAAAACCACTTTTCGCACTTGTGTTGGTGCAGGAAACCACTTTTGCACTTGTATTAGTGAGGAAAAACCACTTTTCGCACTTGTGTTAGTGTTGAAAAACCACTTTTCGCACTTGTGTTAGTGTTGAAAAACCACTTTACGCACTTGTGTTGGTGCAGGAAACCACTTTTGCACTTGTATTAGTGTGGAAAAAACACTTTTTGCACTTGTGATAGTGTTGAAAAACCACTTTTCGCACTTGTGTTAGTGTTGAAAAACCACTTTTCGCACTTGTGTTAGTGTTGAAAAACCACTTTACGCACTTGTGTTGGTGCAGGCAACCACTTTTGCACTTGTATTAGTGTGGAAAAAACACTTTTTGCACTTGTGATAGTGTTGAAAAAACCACTTTTCGCACTTGTGTTAGTGTTGAAAAACCACTTTTCGCACTTGTGTTGGTGCAGGAAACCACTTTTGCACTTGTATTAGTGTGGAAAAAACACTTTTTGCACTTGTGATAGTGTTGAAAAACCACTTTTCGCACTTGTGTTAGTGTTGAAAAACCACTTTTCGCACTTGTGTTGGTGCAGGAAACCACTTTTACACTTGTATTAGTGTGGAAAAACCACTTTTCGCACTTGTGTTAGTGTTGAAAAACCACTTTTCGCACTTGTGTTAGTGTTGAAAAACCACTTTTCGCACTTGGGTTAGTGTTGAAAAACCACTTTTCGCACTTGGGTTGGTGCAGGGAAACCACTTTTGCACTTGTATTAGTGTGGAAAAAACACTTTTCGCACTTGTGTTAGTATTGAAAAACCACTTTTCGCACTTGTGTTAGTGTTGAAAAACCACTTTTCGCACTTGTGTTGGTGCAGGAAACCACTTTTGCACTTGTATTAGTGTGGAAAAACCACTTTTTGCACTTGTGTTAGTGTTGAAAAACCACTTTTCGCACTTGTGTTAGTGTTGAAAAACCACTTTTCGCACTTGTGTTAGTGTTGAAAAACCACTTTTCGCACTTGTGTTAGTGTTGAAAAACCACTTTTCGCACTTGTATTAGTGTTGAAAAACCACTTTTCGCACTTGTGTTGGTGCAGGAAACCACTTTTGCACTTGTATTAGTGTGGAAAAACCACTTTTCGCACTTGTGTTAGTGTTGAAAAACCACTTTTCGCACTTGTGTTAGTGTTGAAAAACCACTTTTCGCACTTGTGTTGGTGCAGGAAACCACTTTTGCACTTGTATTAGTGTGGAAAAAACACTTTTTGCACTTGTGATAGTGTTGAAAAACCACTTTTCGCACTTGTGTTAGTGTTGAAAAACCACTTTTCGCACTTGTGTTAGTGTTGAAAAATCACTTTTCGCACTTGTGTTGGTGCAGGAAACCACTTTTGCACTTGTATTAGTGTGCAAAAATGTTTTTTGCACTTGTGATAGTGTTGAAAAACCACTTTTCACACTTGTGTTAGTGTTGAAAAACCACTTTTCGCACTTGTGTTAGTGTTGAAAAACCACTTTTCGCACTTGTGTTGGTGCAGGAAACCACTTTTGCACTTGTATTAGTGAGGAAAAACCACTTTTCGCACTTGTGTTAGTGTTGAAAAACCACTTTTCGCACTTGTGTTAGTGTTGAAAAACCACTTTTCGCACTTGTGTTGGTGCAGGAAACCACTTTTGCACTTGTATTAGTGTGGAAAAAACACTTTTTGCGCTTGTGATAGTGTTGAAAAACCACTTTTCGCACTTGTGTTAGTGTTGAAAAATCACTTTTCGCACTTGTGTTAGTTTTGAAAAACCACTTTTCGCACTTGTGTTGGTGCAGGAAACCACTTTTGCACTTGTATTATTGTGGAAAAACCACTTTTCGCACTTGTGTTAGTGTTGAAAAACCACTTTTCGCACTTGTGTTAGTGTTGAAAAACCACTTTTCGCACTTGTGTTGGTGCAGGAAACCACTTTTGCACTTGTATTAGTGTGTAAAAAACACTTTTTGCACTTGTGATAGTGTTGAAAAACCACTTTTCGCACTTGTGTTAGTGTTGAAAAACGACTTTTCGCACTTGTGTTGGTGCAGGAAACCACTTTTGCACTTGTATTAGTGTGGAAAAACCACTTTTCGCACTTGTGTTAGTGTTGAAAAACCACTTTTCGCGCTTGTGTTAGTGTTGAAAAACCACTTTTCGCACTTGTGTTGGTGCAGAAAACCACTTTTGCACTTGTATTAGTGTGGAAAAACAACTTTTCGCACTTGTGTTAGTGTTGAAAAACCACTTTTTGCACTTGTGTTAGTGTTGAAAAACCACTTTTCGCACTTGTGTTGGTGCAGAAAACCACTTTTGCACTTGTATTAGTATGGAAAAACCACTTTTCGCACTTGTGTTACTGTTGAAAAACCACTTTTCGCACTTGTGTTAGTGTTGAAAAACCACTTTTCGCACTTGTGTTGGTGCAGGAAACCACTTTTGCACTTGTATTAGTGTGGAAAAAACACTTTTTGCACTTGTGATAGTGTTGAAAAACCACTTTTCGCACTTGTGTTAGTGTTGAAAAACCACTTTTCGCACTTGTGTTGGTGCAGGAAATCACTTTTGCACTTGTATTAGTGTGGAAAAACCAATTTTCGCACTTGTGTTAGTGTTGAAAAACCACTTTTCGCACTTGTGTTAGTGTTGAAAAAACCACTTTTCGCACTTGTGTTGGTGCAGTAAACCACTTTTGCACTTGTATTAGTGTGGAAAAACCACTTTTCGCACTTGTGTTAGTGTTGAAAAAACCACTTTTCGCACTTGTGTTGGTGTTGAAAAACCACTTTTCGCACTTGTGTTGGTGCAGGAAACCACTTTTGCACTTGTATTAGTGTGGAAAAAACACTTTTTGCACTTGTGATAGTGTTGAAAAAACCACTTTTCGCACTTGTGTTAGTGTGTTTGAAAAACCACTTTTCGCACTTGTGTTAGTGTTGAAAAACCACTTTTCGCACTTGTGTTGGTGCAGGAAACCACTTTTGCACTTGTATTAGTGTTGGAAAAAAACACTTTTTTGCACTTGTGATAGTGTTGAAAAACCACTTTTCGCACTTGTGTTAGTGTTGAAAAAACCACTTTTCGCACTTGTGTTAGTGTTGAAAAATCACTTTTCGCACTTGTGTTGGTGCAGGAAACCACTTTTGCACTTGTATTAGTGTGGAAAAAACACTTTTTGCACTTGTGATAGTGTTGAAAAACCACTTTTCGCACTTGTGTTAGTGTTGAAAAAACCACTTTTCGCACTGTGTTAGTGTTGAAAAACCACTTTTCGCACTTGTGTTGGTGCAGGAAACCACTTTTGCACTTGTATTAGTGAGGAAAATCCACTTTTCGCACTTGTGTTAGTGTTGAAAAACCACTTTTCGCACTTGTGTTAGTGTTGAAAAACCACTTTTCGCACTTGTGTTGGTGCAGGAAACCACTTTTGCACTTGTATTAGTGTGGAAAAAACACTTTTTGCACTTGTGATAGTGTTGAAAAACCACTTTTCGCACTTGTGTTAGTGTTGAAAAACCACTTTTCGCACTTGTGTTAGTGTTGAAAAACCACTTTTCGCACTTGTGTTGGTGCAGGAAACCACTTTTGCACTTGTATTAGTGTGGAAAAAACACTTTTTGCACTTGTGATAGTGTTGAAAAACCACTTTTCGCACTTGTGTTAGTGTTGAAAAACCACTTTTCGCACTTGTGTTAGTGTTGAAAAATCACTTTTCGCACTTGTGTTGGTGCAGGAAACCACTTTTGCACTTGTATTAGTGTGGAAAAAACACTTTTTGCACTTGTGATAGTGTTGAAAAACCACTTTTCGCACTTGTGTTAGTGTTGAAAAACCACTTTTCGCACTTGTGTTAGTGTTGAAAAACCACTTTTCGCACTTGTGTTGGTGCAGGAAACCACTTTTGCACTTGTATTAGTGAGGAAAAACCACTTTTCGCACTTGTGTTAGTGTTGAAAAACCACTTTTCGCACTTGTGTTAGTGTTGAAAAACCACTTTTCGCACTTGTGTTGGTGCAGGAAACCACTTTTGCACTTGTATTCGTGTGGAAAAAACACTTTTTGGGCTTGTGATAGTGTTGAAAAACCACTTTTCGCACTTGTGTTAGTGTTGAAAAATCACTTTTCGCACTTGTGTTAGTGTTGAAAAACCACTTTTCGCACTTGTGTTGGTGCAGGAAACCACTTTTGCACTTGTATTAGTGTGGAAAAAACACTTTTTGCACTTGTGATAGTGTTGAAAAACCACTTTTCGCACTTGTGTTAGTGTTGAAAAACCACTTTTCGCACTTGTGTTAGTGTTGAAAAACCACTTTTCGCACTTGTGTTGGTGCAGGAAACCACTTTTGCACTTGTATTAGTGTGGAAAAAACACTTTTTGCACTTGTGATAGTGTTGAAAAACCACTTTTCGCACTTGTGTTAGTGTTGAAAAACGACTTTTCGCACTTGTGTTGGTGCAGGAAACCACTTTTGCACTTGTATTAGTGTGGAAAAACCACTTTTCGCACTTGTGTTAGTGTTGAAAAACCACTTTTCGCGCTTGTGTTAGTGTTGAAAAACCACTTTTCGCACTTGTGTTGGTGCAGAAAACCACTTTTGCACTTGTATTATTATGGAAAAACAACTTTTCGCACTTGTGTTAGTAGTGTAATAATGTTGCTTCTGGGACACCTCCGTTTAACATGTGAAATCCCTATCTAATGTCATTTACCCCCTTGTCTTTTTCAAAAATCATAAACACCTCTATTTCTCCCACCCTCATCTTTATGAACCTTTTGTCTGTAGTACCTATCCTTAATGTTGTTCATTAGACCACTCAAACACTACAAATATTTGTTTTCTCTTATAGACCTATCATCCTTCTTCTACATATCATCTGGCAGATTAATCTTTGACCCACTCAAACATTGACCCATTCACTTCCATATTAATTCTTTCCCTCCCTCATTGCCCCTAAACACCTATATTTCTCTCACCCTGTTCTTTACGAACCTTCTAACCTTTTGACATGTTATCCTTATTCATTAGACCACTTAAACACCTGTGATCCTTCTGACCTCATGGACCTTTTAACCTTTTACTCTTAATATCATCTGGTGAATATAACCCACTCAAACAACGACCCTACAAATATTTGTTTATGCGTGGGAAATAATTTAATTCTCCTACAACTCTCTTCACCATCTAATATATTAACAAAAAATATGTTTGAGTTTGGTTCTTTATTAAGATATTTTAACTGAGCTAAGATAAAATGGTAAACCTCCCTCAATGTTCTTGTTTGAGCGCCTCCAGTGCCACATACCATTTTTTGGTAAGCTCCGCCCACTTTTGGTAAACCACGCCCATTTTTACTAAACCCCGCCCACTTTTTGTTAAGCCACGCCCACTTTTTACTAAGCCCCGCCCACTTTTGCTAAGCTCCTCCCACTTTTGCTAAGTCCCACCCACTTTATAAACTCTTCAGCATTGTATCATTTCCAGGTAATACATTACATCATTTTCAGGGAATTTCCATCACATCATTTCCAGTTAAGACACGCCCAGGGAATTTCCACAGGAAGACACACCCAGTCCTTATAAAAGGCACCGACCACACAGGCTTTTTCAAACACGCTTTCTGCTTCACTTGAGAATGGACTACTATGCCGAAATGGAATGGGATAACTTTGCTATTCCATGGAGTCCTACTACCTGTGTAGAACTCAACCTTCAGATTGATGAACTGGACTCGAACCTCTTATCAATGGAGGTAAGTTTGTTTATTTATTTATTTATTTATTTAATTTTTTTTTTTTTTTTTTTTTTTTTTTTAAGATGAGACTCGTGTAAGAGTTAACAAAGTTTATTTTAATATTCATAGAGCTTGATTTATACAAATAAAAAATATTGTATTAAATTAATACATTGTTATTTTCTTTCACAGGAAATTGTATCTAAGATACGAAATGAAAATTCTGCTTTTAACACAACTTGGGATGAAGTTATTTTTTTGTTTGAAGACATTTTGAACAACCAAGACCCCCAGAACGAGTTCTACCTTGATGACCCAGCCAAAGAGTTATACCTTGGAGATCCACAAAATCCTGAAAAAGAGTTTTACCATGATGATACTTGTTGTGAGTTATCAAAACAAAACCCACTGAACAAGTTCTACCTTGATGAGCCAGAATACAAGTCATACATTGGAGACCCACAAATTTCTGAAAATTGGGAAAGGAGAGTTCTCCCTGATGGTCCGCAGTTATACTATGTGAGACACATCATAGAAACCCTAAAAAATTGGGCAAGGAGAGTTCTCCCTGATGGTCCGCAGTTATACTATGTGAGACACATCATAGAAACCCTAAAAAATTGGGCAAGGAGAGTTCTCCCTGATGGTCCGCAGTTATACTATGTGAGACACATCATAGAAACCCTAAAAAATTGGGCAAGGAGAGTTCTCCCTGATGGTCCGCAGTTATACTATGTGAGACACATCATAGAAACCCTAAAAAATTGGGCAAGGAGAGTTCTCCCTGATGGTCCGCAGTTATACTATGTGAGACACATCATAGAAACCCTAAAAAATTGTGAAATGGGAATTCTCCCTGATGGTCCGCAGTTATACTATGTGAGACACATCATAGAAACCCTAAAAAATTGGGAAAGGGAAGTTTTCCCTGATGGTCCGCAGTTATACTATGTGAGACTTATCACGGAAACCCCCAATATTTCTGAAAATTGTGGTTTTACCTTGGGGACTTGGAAAGATGGTTATATTTTTGGAGACTCGGAATGGGGGTTTTGTTTTGATGACTCGGAATGTGATACCTATCTTGGAGGCTCAACAGGAATGTGGTTATACCTTGGGAACTTGGAAAGTTGGTTTTATTTTGGAGACTCTACCTGTGGGGTTCCTCTTGGAGACTCTTTGGATTCTAAAGCAATGAACAATGTTCTTTATTTAATGACGCTTGATTTAAGCAATATCAAGAAAGTTCGAGGAAGAAAATGCTGGAAAATTCTTTCTTCCCATTTCTACTTCTTCAAACTTAAAAGCCTTGAAAGACAGAATTGGAGGAAGAGGAAAAAAAAAAAAAGAAATACGTATTTAAAAAAGAAGAAAAGAAAGATTATGTTAGGGTTTGGGTGGGATTTTGAATGTGAGGGTTAGGGATGGGGTTGGGTTAGGGTTGGGATTTTGAATGTGAGGGTTAGGGTTGGGGTTGGGTTAGGGATGGGGTTGGGTTAGGGATGGGGTTGGGTTAGGGATGGGTTGGGTTAGGGTTGGGATTTTGAATGTGAGGGTTAGGGTTGGGGTTGGGTTAGGGATGGGATTGGGTTAGGGTTGGGATTTTGAATGTGAGGGTTCGGGATGGGTTGGGTTAGGGATGGGGTTGGGTTAGGGATGGGGTTGGGTTAGGGTTGGGGTTGGGTTAGGGATGGGGTTGGGTTAGGGATGGGGTTGGGTTAGGGATGGGGTTGGGTTAGGGATGGGGTTGGGTTAGGGATGGGGTTGGGTTAGGGATGGGTTTGGTTAGGGATGGGTTTGGGTTAGGGATGGGGTTGGGTTAGGGCTTGGGTTGGGTTAGGGTTTGTATATTATTATGACTCACTCGCACATACACACACACACAAAAGTTAAGCCCCAACTAAAAAGTTGTGGGATTCTGTGTTTGGGGTTCACAGATTTAAAAACGTATCCCCATTATACACACACAAAAGTTAAGCCCCAACTAAAAAGTTGTGGGATTCTGTGTTTGGGGTTCACAGATTTAAAAACGTATCCCCATTATACACACACAAAAGTTAAGCCCCAACTAAAAAGTTGTGGGATTCTGTGTTTGGGGTTCACAGATTTAAAAACGTATCCCCATTATACACACACAAAAGTTAAGCCCCAACTAAAAAGTTGTGGGATTCTGTGTTTGGGGTTCACAGATTTAAAAACGTATCCCCATTATACACACACAAAAGTTAAGCCCCAACTAAAAAGTTGTGGGATTCTGTGTTTGGGGTTCACAGATTTAAAAACGTATCCCCATTATACACACACAAAAGTTAAGCCCCAACTAAAAAGTTGTGGGATTCTGTGTTTGGGGTTCACAGATTTAAAAACGTATCCCCATTATACACACACAAAAGTTAAGCCCCAACTAAAAAGTTGTGGGATTCTGTGTTTGGGGTTCACAGATTTAAAAACGTATCCCCATTACATTTTATTTATTTATTTATTATTTTCAAGGGTATTATCTGCTTACTTGTGTTTTTTGTAATTCTTGTGAGTAAAATGAACCCAAGATTTCTTCTCCATTTAAATCATATAATTTGTAGGTCCAAGGGACTGTATCCATTACATCAATGATTTTAAATAATTCACGAGTCCATTTTTGTGTATAACCTTTCTCAAAATGACTTTTCCATTTGTATATTCTTACAATATCACCAACTTTAAACTTGGGCTTTCTCAAATTAATCTCCTTTTCATATTCTAATTTTGTAAATGTTTCTGATGGTTTTGATTGTGTTGATGAATGAACTGTATTATTGTAATTATCTACAATATCCTGAATTAAATACACCCATTTTTGAGAACCGAGTTGTGTGAATTTTTTATATAATTTCTCTTTTAAAGTACGATTAAAACGCTCAATAACAACTGCCTTTCCTTCATTAAAGGTGCTGTATAATTTAATACCCTTCCCCTTAAGAAATTTCATGAATATTTTGTTATAGAACTCTGTTCCCTCATCAGTCCATAACTTCTTTGGTTTCCTTTTATCCCGATCAAATATTAGCTTAAAGGCTAACATTAAAGTATCACCCCTTTTATTTTTTAAAGGGACAACCCAGGCAAATCTACTCCTCAAATCAATAACGGTTAAAGCATACCTGTATCCCCTGTCATTATTCAATTCAATTAAATCAGCGGACCATATGTGGTCAGTGTATTTAGAATAAACCTTCCTTCTTTTAAACTTTGTGATTATAGGTTTGTGTAATTCTTCAGCCAAAAGCTCCTCAGTCTTGATGACATCATTAGAGCCTAATAGTTTTTTGAGGAATAACCAAGACCAAGTTTCAATTTAGCATTTATCAAATTTCTCACAATAAACCTATCAACTTTCTCTCTCAACGTTGGATTTTGTATCAAAGACAAATTATACAACATTTCGCTGTCGGCTTTATGTTTTTCAGTCAACGTAGTGGTTTTCCCATAAGCAATATCATGCTTCATACACACTTCGTCAACCCTATTTGTAGGTTTAGACCAAGGTTTAGGATTGTCAGCCTCATCTAATCTTTTATCCAAGTTTGTTCCTGGACCACAGAAAGAATACCCTGGAAGGTGTAATTCCCCTGGAATTCCAGTTGTTGTAAATTTACTTCCTGACAGAAACTTTTGTATGTCTCCTCCTCTTTTAGGAGAGATGAATTGGCACTTTTTAGAGCCACATACTTGACATATTCCTTTTTGATAAACTCTATTATTTTTAGCTTTAACATAAGAGATATTTTTAGATTTAGTTTTCTTTTTACATTTGAGACAATAACTCATATTTATTTATCAGAAAAATTCCGACAGAGTATCAAAACCTTTTTGGTTTTCAACATATACATTTCAATCTTTATTTTTAAAACATAAAGAATCCTAAGGAATGCCTTCACTCTCTCCTCCATTTATTTACAAATAAAAACTAACTAAAGTCAATGACACCAACATCATCAATCACATAATCTTTTCCTTCTTCTTCTTCTTCTTCTTCACCACTTTCTCGTTTAAATCTCCTCCCTGAAATTGAAGACATTGACGTTCTTATTTTTGAAACCATTATCTTCATAAGAGTTGTTAATTCTTTAATTTCCTCTTCGGTGCGTTGAGATTGATTTATTTGCTTTAATACACTCAATCTTTTATGAATCTCAATGATTTCCATCTTTTTATATTTTTCCTCCCTCTCTCTTTGCTCCCTCTCCTCCTCCTCCATTTTCTCCCTCTCCTCCTTCTCCTTTTTCTCCCTTTTCTCCCTTTCCTCCTTCTCCCTTTTCTCCCTTTCCTCCTTCTCATTTTTCTCCCTCTCCTCCTTCTCCTCCTTTTTCTCCCTCTCCTCCTTCTCCTCCCTCTCCCTTTCCTCCTTCTCCTTTTTCTCTCTTTCCTCCTTCTCTTCTTCAACTCCTTCCTCATCCCTTGCTACCCTTGAGTTTGAACCCCAAAGAATATTATACATATACTCATCTGGATTTTGAGATATTCTTGTATCTATAATTATTTTCTCATAATAGGATACCAATAAGATTTGTTGACGATTTCTAAAAGAGTTTTATATTTCATAACTTTGAGAAGTTCATTTTTATTTAATATTTTAAACAAGTCTCTATTTGTGGGTTTAACAATATCAGTATAAGGCCAGTTTTTAATGACAAAATTCCCATGTATATGCTCCAAATCATAAGGTATGTAATACCGAGCACCCTTTTCTTGTAGGTATCCTTGAATACAAAATTTATAATTCTCTTGTAGTCTTCTTCCTGCCATTTATGTATCAGAAATATATGTGAGATTAATATTATGACAGGTAATACCACCCCATCTTCCCACTACCAAATCGGTTTGTATTCCTCGGCTTTCTATCCTTATCTCATTACCTTCCTTCTTTGTCATGCGAACCATCGCTATACTATCATATATTTTTCTTTTCTTAAAATCACGTATTTGTTGTTTACTAATTGTACTTCCACATAAATCCTTATCCTCACCAAGTGGATAATATTCTTCTTTACGAGACTGATTTAAATCATGTAGGTCTTCTATGTTGATTGAAAAAGACCAATTATACCCTAAATCAGGCATATCATACCCCCATTTATTAATTCGCATATTAACTAAATGTCCTTCTTTATAAAATTCAATTGTAAGCAGGTAGTTAAATTCAATGAGGAAAGGTGTATGGTCAGTATAACCAGGTGTTGTGGTTGTAAATTTTACTTCTTTCACAAAACGTGCTGTTTTCTTTAAAAATATATATTGTGATAAATCACTTAATCTAATTAAGTCATTCGCATCTGTAGGGTTTGGATAATTGATTAATTTATAAGTATTCTTCATATTAATATTTTTACTTACACTATATTTTTGTCGTTCAGCCTGTGCCTTTGTATAATAATTTGATAAATCAATATCCTGAGAGGATTTTCCAAAGATAGAACCATCTTTTCCAACATAAGTCATTTATATTAGATTAAAAATGATATCATAAAAATTTTCATTATTGTTGAGTTGAAATAATACATATAAACATAATTGACCACAACATTTAGAATTAATTTCTTGAACTTGAAATGTTTGATAAACACCATTCTGTAAGAATTGTATTACTTCAACAGGTGGTGGCATACCATAACTATCAAAATAATATTTATCCTGACTATTATGAATACAAACCCAATGAGAACCATTCTGTGTGTCTAAATTCATAATAATATTCTTTGTATTCTTATTTATATGTATTAATTCATCTCTCATACAGATTACCACATTATCAATTTTTAGTGTTTTACAATACTTGGCTAGTTCTATATTTGACGTTGTATTCTTTCCAAATTGTTTAAACCATTTATCCATTTATTTATGAGAAAGATACAATCCATTACCCCGTTTAGTTAGTTTAACACCCGCTTGAGCGATAGAGGAAAGCATATCACCAACCAACAATCTAGCTTTATCAGGTAGACTTTCAAGTTTTTGAGCAAAATCTACAATTACACCACTTCCACTAATTTGTTTCTCCAACTCCTTGTTATGTCTTTCCAATTCTTTTTGAGCTTTTAGTTGTGCCTTCCTTTCGTTAGCAGTTTTTACCGCTGCTGAAATACCACCAGTCAATGCTCCCGCCGCACTTAAACCAGCAAATAAAGGAATTAGAAACGGGAGAAATCCTCCTCTTGACTCGTCTATTGAATATTTCTTTAACATAGGTTTCGTCATTTTAATTTTAAGTGATCCAACATCATTTAGTGTTTTTACTTGTGTGTGTGTGAGTAAAACATCAATTCTTACAGCTCCTTTTCTTTGAATTGTATTAACATTAATAATACAAGGCTTTTGATTTTGAATACAAGATGTTAATTTATTAAGATTGATTTGATTAACATATACCCCTACCATTTATTTATGAGAAAAAACCTATGTGATATTAATCATAACACCATTATCTGTATTAATCTGTAATTCTGTTTCCTCCAAAAGCAAACAATAAGCATCAACTTCTTCATTCTCCCCTCTTTCAATGTATAGAGAAGTATCCACTCGATTAGACTTTATAGTTTCCTTTTGAGAACTCAGGTCAATTGCGTAGATTGTATATAAACCTTTAAATGCAACCATATCCAAAATAGGATCATTATTACCATTACTTTCACACACTTTTTGGTAGGACTTGTAGGCTTCCGCATAATCATTTTTTTCCCAATCAATTTCCAATCTATCTCGCGGATAAAATGTGCCATCAAGAGAAACCCGAAGTTGTTTCACCTTAGCATTATCACTCAGCGCTTTATTCTTATTAGTACCCTCCTCTCCATCTGGTTTTTTAAAAATGAGCCATAGGTATCGTGGCTTTCCTTCAAGAACACCCAAATTCCAAGTGTAGGTAGTGTGTTCCAGTTTAACGTGTTGACATCTTCTTTTAAGGTATGATACATTTAGCGGTTTCTTTGAGTTAAGTCTTCTATTTAACATCTCCTCCGTTTTAAGATTAGGAGTATATTCATTGATATACCAACACAAATCATTAATAACAAATTTATTATTGTCGCCAAAAGCATTTTCAGCCCCAAAAAGCAATCTATTTACATTATCATTCCTTTGTAGTTGAAATCTAATTTTAAGACCATACAAAACTTTATCATAATCACAAAATCCAAATATACCTTTAAGAGGTACTGCTACGGTAAAACTATTCTCAGCTTTTGCGTCATCATTATACATTGACTTCCTTTGACTATAACCAGGGTCTGTGTTTGTTCCCGTTGACATATCAGGAATAAAGCCTTCAACAGCTCCCTTACCCATTCTATCACCAAACGAATATAGTGTAAATTTCATCATTTCAGATGTAGCAGAGACATAATCAACCGCTTCAACCTCTTGTGTTCCAATATACAGGCGAACACTGTCAAACATTTTCCAGAAGAAATCATTTACGAGTGTAGCATTAGTATTATTCGCAGCCTTAGTGAATTTAAATTTACACAGCAAGAAACTATCAGCTATATTCAAGTAAGTTTGTTGATTATTTATTTCAAAACTTTTTGTTCCGTTTGAATTCCAGTCGGTTCCTGTAATAGCATTTACCTTAAAATAGTCTTCCTTTTTAGTAGAGTTTGAAATGATAATCGTATCATCCAAATCATAGATACTATCAATCGCTTCCATACTTGTATTTATATAGTATTAAAATTGTTGAAACCCTGACCCAAGTATTTTAATGATTTTTTGTCGTTCTTGTGAAGATAGTTGAGTTTTACCTTTTTTAATTTCTTTGATTGCTTGTAATTTATGGGACTCCTTTTGAGCATCTTTTATACTCTTTACAACACCTGCTACATTTCCCATGAGAGAAGCAGTTGAACCAATTAGGTCTTTATGTTTAAGAATGGTTGAACCAATACCCATTAGAGTATCAATTATCCCATCTCCTTTATTTCGAAATTGATGACCCACACCCCGTTGTCTCTTAGGTTTATAGTATCCTTTACCCACATACCTTGTATAGTCTGGTGAAAGGAACATGCCCTCCCCTGTAATTATTTTATATTTTCCCAACTCGTGTTTTCTTACAATAACCATTATTTATTTATTGAAAAACTTCACGTAGGTGAATTCTGATGGATATAATTTCATCATTAAAGGATATCATACGATTATCTTGGTCGGTTATCCTAAAATTTACTCTGTATATGGTTTTTCCTGACACAGGTAAATAGACAAGATTTTTTGGTTCCATATTAAATTTATAACCAATCGGGGTTGAGTATGCACTGAATGAAAATATTGTATTTGTTCTTATTCCATCGTTATAAGCACCATCAATCAAATCACAATGAATTAATACTGAATTTATACCGGAGGATATTTGGATAACATTATCACTGTAAAACGTCCCGTTATTTTCAATCTTTTTTGAAGAGAAACCCAATAGCTCTCTGAACGAATTTTCAATCGTGAAATCAACTTTATAATTATTTTTCAGTTTAATAGTTGATTTTGAAGTGTGTGTTTGAATATCTATTACAATATTTTTTGGTTCATCACCTTTTTCTTTCATAAGGCGAGAGACTTCTGAAGATATTTGAGAAATCTCGTAAGCTCCAGGTGAAACAGTTATAGTTTTGTAGGCAGTGCCTGGATTATAACTAAACTTGTTGTTTTTCTCTGTGATATTAAAAAGGGTATTGTAAGTTTCCATTGACAACAAAGATGCCTCATATGAGGTAAGGGGGTCAAGTTGTAGTGGGTAAGGGAATGAAGCTGTGTAATCGCTCGTTGTGAAATTAAAACTAAGAATTGTGCTTCTCATCTTATTTAATATCTAATAAAATATCTTTGTATTGACATTTATTAATTATTTTCATGTTCATCAACTGATCTAAAATGGCTGAGGATTCATTAAAACAATTGTTGTTTCCAGCCTTCTTACTACCTAATAACAATAATAGCCTATTAACTAATTGTGATGGGTCATTTGGAAGAAAACTAACACCCGAACCAAGCTTACTTAAAGCATCAATAATATGTTTCTCCTTCTCATTCTTCTTACTTTTACCAGCAACAGAAACTCCATAATCAAGTGTATTTAACAACTCAATATATACCCTATCTTCCTCTCTTTCCATATCAAGTGGTTCCTCAAAATATTTTGAACCGCTGAATCCGGGGTTTGTTAGAAGAAACATTAATCTTGGAGTTAATTTAACATTTGGTTGAGTAGAACTCAAGAACATCAATTCATCATTAAATATCAATACCTTTTCTTCCACAAGATGAAACACTGCTGGTTCTTCTGTTGGAATGAGACCTGCTCTGGTTTTTGAACCCGCAGAATATTCATTGTTTTGAAGAGCTTCCACAACATAATTAGGGGGTTGATTTACCTGCTCAAGTTTCCGAAATAATCCCTCGTCATCATATTCTAATTCACCAAGTTCTTGTTTTGTTATCTGACTAAAATCTTTGAGCATTTGAAGTTTTTTCGGAGTAAATTCTACCGTGGGAACTGTAGGGTGTTGAGTTTTCAAAAGTGGTTTAAAGAATTTCTCTTGTTTTCTTTCAAAGGCTTCTTCACCAGTTAGTTTCTGTCTCCGTTTCTTCTTTATCTCTTCCTGTTGTTTAACAACTTTTGAAACTAATTGTTGATGTTCCTTAAACTTTCTTTCTCTTTCTTCAGTATTCATTTTCTGTATTTATTTATTGAAAAATATCATTTAGTATCTCATCTTGTTTCACAACAATATATTTATATTTTCCAATCGTGTGTTTCATATAATTTTCAAATTCTTTTTTACTACATAACGTAGAGCAATTGTCTCTCCAAAAATTATTTACATCTATTGAATTTAACTTAAATAAAATAAAAGTATTGGCATTGTTTCTTATTGAGCGTCGAGGGAGTTGAAAATATGATTGACTAAGATATATACAATTACAAGAAGAATGTCTCCCTCTTGTATAGTAGCTATCCATTACTGTTTGGTTTCTCTCATTAACACAATCATCAAAGATGACAAGGTTCTTTTTTGATTTATCTAAATCTTGAGGTGAAGGTATATCATCCGTATTATCACTGAGAATACAAGTTATGGGTTTCGATTTTGATTTCTGTGTATCACAAAATAATTGTATTATATCATCAATATTATAATCATTTAGTTTGTTTTGAAGTTTAAATAAACCGATAATGTCTTCCTTTTTAAGACCCGCATTAAAACCCTGTGAGAGTAGTTGATACTCGGGTTGAAAACTTGACTTTGTAAAAATTATTAAATTATCATAATCTAAAAAATTAGAACCAAGGAGCATCTTTAAAAGTAAACAGGTTTTTCCACATCCGCTTGAACCAACTATTAGACATCTCAATGAATTTGGAATGTTTTTATGGTTATTAAATTTTATCTTATTTTCCCAAACGGGTAAAAAATCATTCATTTATATATTTGGAAAACAAGTTATCCAACTTTTTTTGAGCTATTTGAGAAACTCTATATTTTATCCTGAGTTCGGGTTTAATTTCAAAATAATCCATTATTTTATTTATATAGTATCTTGTATTAACATTTCCATTAAAATTATTTTGAATAATAAATATCATTAAACCCTTATACATTTCCTCAATACAATTAGTCTCTTCCCTTGAAAGAAATGGTGTATTATCATCACAATACTTAACATTCATCTCTCTTATTAATCTTGTAAAGTAATTCATTTTTGGTTCTAATTTAAAAGAGTTATATATTTTTTTTTATTTCTTATTATCATTAATTAAAATTAAATCACAGAAAATACATTGTTTATATGAATCCTCATCATTAAGCCCCACTCTATCACAAGCCGGACAATTCTCTAATTTATCATATGGAGAGTCTGGAAATTCTAAATATCCTTCAGAACTTATCATATTTATGTGGTAAATTTTTACTTAAACTAAACGCAAGTTTATTCATTAATAAATACAATGTTTCAAAGCACAAAAGACAAATTTCAATCAATCTCTACTTCGGTGGAAGATATAGAAGAATATGTCAAAGATGTTAAATTGAACAAAGATAAATATGGAAATTTTTGGGTAAAACCAGTTATGGAAAATAACATGAGCCCCTCTATTTCATTTAAAGGAAGAGCTCTAACTATACCTGGAAAGACATCCATTAAAGTAAATCTAACAAAAGTTTCTCCTCTACTCCTGGCAATTTATTCAAAGCTTGAAAAAGTGATTGACCACGATACTTTGAAAAAGAATGATAAGACCATTAATAATTCTAGAGGAGACATTTGTATTTTCTTTAATAATCCAAAGGGTGTAGATCTAAGTAAAATGAATGATGTTAATATTTCTGGTGAAATGTCATTTCGTTCTATGATAGTTAGAGATTATTTAAAGATAACTTTTGATATAAAAATTGTAGAGATTGAATCTGTTAATGAAAGAAAGTATATAGATATTGATGGGAATATTTTTCTTGCTAATTAAATATGAGTCAATACAGCAGTGAAGATTTTACTATTTCATTGAACTCAGACGATAGTGATGATAGTATTTCATTGAACTTGGACGATGGTGATGATAGTATTTCATTGAACACAGATGATAGTTATGATACTAATAGTTTGTGCTCAAATGATAGTTATGAGAGTAGCTTTATTGATGACTCTGAGTATGATTCTGAGTATTCATGTGATAGTTATGACTTAGATGATTCTGAGTGAAAAAGTGTTTTAGTTTAAGCACAGCGATATATATAAAACGGAGCTGTAAAGCTCAAAAGTGTTTTATTTTAAGCACAGTGATATATATAAAACACCACGTTTTCTCACGCTATAAATATGGTTTATTGTGATACTTGCGAGAAGGAAGTAAAATATTATAAACAACATATTCTCACCGCAAAACATACATACAACATTTTAAACAAACTTTCCCCTCTTCCACCTGAAACAAAACACTGTTCTACATGTAATAAAAATATCCTCAAGAAAGGCTTCAAAATACATCTTAAAACAAATCTACATTTATCAAATTTTATCACAACTAAAAACTCTGATGGAGCATTCAAAGGACATATTAAAATAAGAGTCTTTAACTTCAAACCTCCTGAACCAGAGTCTATAGTTGATGCTGTAGAAATAGTTAAACCTGCTGTTCAAACGTTGATTGAAAAAACACTAAAGGAAATGAAACCACTTAAATTTTATATGGGAGTAAAATTAGAAATGACAAAGGATGAAGGAGTTATAGATGCACCATACATGAGAACTGAGCCACACTTTATATCTTCATATCAAGATTTTAAAACATCAGGAGTCTATGATGAACTTATTAAACAAGAGCAAGATGTGGATAATTCAATCGTAGGAAGTGGATTCAATATAGGAAAAATTATTTACATAGACATTCATATTCTTAAATCAGATCCTCTAAAAGCTTCTTCTTACATTGATTTACCCAGTGTTATCAAAAATAGAAAAGCAGTTATCAATATCAAAAATAAAGACAATAAATGTTTTCTCTGGTCTATTTTAGCACACTTACATCCTCCACATTTTCATGATGAAAGAGTATCTCATTATAAAAAATATGAGAATACATTAAATACGAAAGATCTAAAGTTTCCGATGACTTTAAATGATATTCCTAAATTTGAAAAGATGAATAATTTATCAGTTAATGTTTATGGTCTAACAGAAACAAACAACATTCAGGTTTTAAAGCTTTCTGACAATTGTAAACAAACTCATATTAATCTTCTATATTTTAATTCAGACGAAAATTCACATTATACATACATCAAAGATATTGCTAAATTAATAAAACCACAAGTCTGTAAGAGAACAAATAAAATATATATTTGTTTGCGTTGTCTTAACTTCTTCAATTCACAAGAAAGATTAGATAAACATTCAAATTATTGTGGCGAACATAAATCAACGGTAATCAATATGCCTAAAGAAGGCTCAAAGATCACATTCAAAGATGAAAATAAAAAGATCAAACATCCATTTGTTATATATGCTGATTTTGAAAGTATTTTAGAAAAAATTGATACTGCTTCTCAAGATCCAAAAGAATCATACACAAATAAATATCAAAAACATACTCCTTGTGGTTTTTGTTATTATATCAAATCATCCGTTGGTGATAAATATAACAAGTTAGAGATGTATAGAGGCTCAAATACCCCAGAGGAGTTTGTGAAACGACTAGAAAAAGACTGTGTTCGATTAACCAAGATAATGAGAGAAACCAATAAACCAATGTCCTTAACAAGTAAAGAAAAAAGGGAATTTATAAAAAACAATGTCTGTCATATTTGTGAGGAGAAAATTGGTAAAGGTCTAAAGGTTAGAGACCATTGTCATCTCACTGGTAAATATAGAGGTCCGGCTCATCAAAGTTGTAATATTAATTATCAACTCCCCTCTTTCATTCCTGTCTTTCTTCATAACAACGCTCATTATGATACACATCTATTTATCAAGGAACTCTCAAAGACTTCTGGAAGTATCTCAGCAATTCCAAACACGGATCAGAAATACATTTCATTCACAAAAACAATTCACACATCTCCTATTACTCATATCAGATTTCTTGATACATTTAAATTCATGGCAAGTCCATTGGTTAACTTGGTTCAAAATCTAAAAGAGTTTCCATGTCTTTCAGAGTATTTTTTAGATAAAGATTTTCTAACACAAAAGGGAATTTACCCCTATGACTATATGGACTCATTTGAGAGATTCAATGAAACACAACTTCCTTCAAAAGAAAATTTCTATAACAAATTAAATAATAGTCATATATCTGATAAAGATTATGTACACGCACAAAATGTTTGGGAAAAATATAACATCAAGAATCTTGGCGAGTATCACGATTTGTATCTCAAAACTGATGTGCTTTTATTGGCCGATGTATTTGAAGCCTTTAGATCTGTTTGTCGCACTGGATATGGATTGGATCCTGCTCACTACTACACAGCACCTGGATTGGCCTGGAGTGCGATGTTGAAAATGACAAAACAAGATTTGGATTTGATAACCGATGTTGATATGCTTTTGATGATTGAAAAGGCAAAAAGAGGTGGAATTTCACAAGTCTGCTCGAGTAGATACGCAAAAGCAAATAACAAATATCTTCCAAATTATGATCCAACGAAAGAGAGTTCTTACTTGATGTACTATGACACGAACAACCTGTATGGCTGGGCAATGTCTCAGGCTCTTCCTTATGGAAAACTTAGATGGGTAAAGGAAAAAGACTACAAAAACGTTTTACAAGATGTATGTATCTCTACACAAAAAGAATTGGATGAAGAAAAAGTTGGTTATTATTTTGAAATTGATTTAAAATATCCAGAGGAACTCCATAACCTACACAAAGATCTCCCATTTGCCTGTGAGAAAGCAAGTCCAAAGAAAGAATGGTTGAGTGATTATCAACGATCGTTTGATATAGGTGAATCAACAGAAAAATTACTTACTACATTATATAACAAGAAAAATTATGTTCTACACCAAAGAAATTTGCGACAATATTTATCAAAAGGTCTAAGAGTAGAGAAGATCCATAGGGTTCTAAAGTTCAATCAAAGTCATTGGTTAAAGGGGTACATTGATTTTAATACACAAAGAAGAACAGAGTCAAAAACAGATTTTGAGAAAGACTTTTATAAATTGATGAATAATGCGGTCTTTGGTAAGACTATGGAGAATGTGAGGAAAAGACAAAATATCAGACTATCAACATCTTGGGAACAAGCATCAAAATTAATTAATAGACCGAGTTTTACTCGAGCTGAGGTCTTTACTGAGAACTTTTGTGCGATCCATTTGATTAAAGAGAGTATTGAAATGAACAAACCTATTTATATTGGAACAACAATTCTTGATTTATCAAAGTCATTAATGTATGATTACTTTTATAATAACTTGAGGAAGAAATATCAAAATGATGTTAATCTACTTTATATGGATACAGATAGTTTTATTTTGAAAATTAATACCAACGATGTTTATTCAGACATGAAAAGAGACATTAATATCTATGACACGAGTAATTACAGTCCAGAGAGTGAGTTGTTCTCTTCTAAAAATAAAAAGGTGATTGGAAAGTTCAAGGATGAATTAGGAGGAAATGTTATGAGTGAATTTGTGGGATTGAGGTCAAAGGCTTATGCTTATAAATACATTGTGAATAACGTTGAAAAGACTGATAAGAAGTTAAAAGGTGTAAAGAAAAATGTTATTAAAGAAACAATAAACTTTAAGGATTATTATAACTGTTTAACAACAAAGAAAGAAGAGTTTAGAAAGATTAATGGAATAAGAAGTTATAAACATCAATTATATTCAGAAGAGATAAATAAGAAAGCATTGGGGGCTTTTGATGATAAGAGGTTTATTTTAGAAAATGGAATTGATAGTCTCCCTTATGGTTATATAAGTATATAAGTGATAAGATATATATATAAGTGATAAGATATATATATAAGTGATAAGATATACATAAGTGATAAGATATATATAAGTGATAAGATATATATAAGTGATAAGTTAAAAAGGGGGGGGGGGGGGTTGGGGATTTTAACGGGCTACCGCCGCCTTTTTTACTATTATATAAATGATAGAACCAAGTATCAACCAGACTAAAGAGTGGAGGTGTAATCAACCTTGGTATATAAATGGAAAACATAATGAATGTGAAAAATATCAAATAGGTATAATTGAAAAGGCAACTGGTAAAAAAGTTCACAAAACAAATAAGAGAATTAATTTAAATACCGGTGAATTGGGTAAAAAAGATGGAAATATTTTTGAGTGGACGGAAAACTTTGATGGTTGTCAGGAAAATATATACTTTAATTTAAAAATGGTATGTGGCACTGGAGGCGCTCAAGCAAGAACATTGAGGGAGGTTTACCATTTTATCTTAGCTCAGTTAAAATATCTTAATAAAGAACCAAACTCAAACATATTTTTTGTTAATATATTAGATGGTGAAGAGAGTTGTAGGAGAATTAAATTATTTCCCACGCATAAACAAATATTTGTAGGGTCGTTGTTTGAGTGGGTTATATTCACCAGATGATATTAAGAGTAAAAGGTTAAAAGGTCCATGAGGTCAGAAGGATCACAGGTGTTTAAGTGGTCTAATGAATAAGGATAACATGTCAAAAGGTTAGAAGGTTCGTAAAGAACAGGGTGAGAGAAATATAGGTGTTTAGGGGCAATGAGGGAGGGAAAGAATTAATATGGAAGTGAATGGGTCAATGTTTGAGTGGGTCAAAGATTAATCTGCCAGATGATATGTAGAAGAAGGATGATAGGTCTATAAGAGAAAACAAATATTTGTAGTGTTTGAGTGGTCTAATGAACAACATTAAGGATAGGTACTACAGACAAAAGGTTCATAAAGATGAGGGTGGGAGAAATAGAGGTGTTTATGATTTTTGAAAAAGACAAGGGGGTAAATGACATTAGATAGGGATTTCACATGTTAAACGGAGGTGTCCCAGAAGCAACATTATTACACTACTTGTGTTAGTGTTGAAAAACCACTTTTTGCACTTGTGTTAGTGTTGAAAAACCACTTTTCGCACTTGTGTTGGTGCAGAAAACCACTTTTGCACTTGTATTAGTATGGAAAAACCACTTTTCGCACTTGTGTTACTGTTGAAAAACCACTTTTCGCACTTGTGTTAGTGTTGAAAAACCACTTTTCGCACTTGTGTTGGTGCAGGAAACCACTTTTGCACTTGTATTAGTGTGGAAAAAACACTTTTTGCACTTGTGATAGTGTTGAAAAACCACTTTTCGCACTTGTGTTAGTGTTGAAAAACCACTTTTCGCACTTGTGTTGGTGCAGGAAATCACTTTTGCACTTGTATTAGTGTGGAAAAACCACTTTTCACACTTGTGTTAGTGTTGAAAAACCACTTTTCGCACTTGTGTTAGTGTTGAAAAACCACTTTTCGCACTTGTGTTGGTGCAGTAAACCACTTTTGCACTTGTATTAGTGTGGAAAAACCACTTTTCGCACTTGTGTTAGTGTTGAAAAACCACTTTTCGCACTTGTGTTGGTGTTGAAAAACCACTTTTCGCACTTGTGTTGGTGCAGGAAACCACTTTTGCACTTGTATTAGTGTGGAAAAAACACTTTTTGCACTTGTGATAGTGTTGAAAAACCACTTTTCGCACTTGTGTTAGTGTTGAAAAACCACTTTTCGCACTTGTGTTAGTGTTGAAAAACCACTTTTCGCACTTGTGTTGGTGCAGGAAACCACTTTTGCACTTGTATTAGTGTGGAAAAAACACTTTTTGCACTTGTGATAGTGTTGAAAAACCACTTTTCGCACTTGTGTTAGTGTTGAAAAACCACTTTTCGCACTTGTGTTAGTGTTGAAAAATCACTTTTCGCACTTGTGTTGGTGCAGGAAACCACTTTTGCACTTGTATTAGTGTGCAAAAATGTTTTTTGCACTTGTGATAGTGTTGAAAAACCACTTTTCACACTTGTGTTAGTGTTGAAAAACCACTTTTCGCACTTGTGTTGGTGCAGGAAACCACTTTTGCACTTGTATTAGTGAGGAAAAACCACTTTTCGCACTTGTGTTAGTGTTGAAAAACCACTTTTCGCACTTGTGTTAGTGTTGAAAAACCACTTTTCGCACTTGTGTTGGTGCAGGAAACCACTTTTGCACTTGTATTAGTGTGGAAAAAACACTTTTTGCGCTTGTGATAGTGTTGAAAAACCACTTTTCGCACTTGTGTTAGTGTTGAAAAATCACTTTTCGCACTTGTGTTAGTGTTGAAAAACCACTTTTCGCACTTGTGTTGGTGCAGGAAACCACTTTTGCACTTGTATTAGTGTGGAAAAAACACTTTTTGCACTTGTGATAGTGTTGAAAAACCACTTTTCGCACTTGTGTTAGTGTTGAAAAACCACTTTTCGCACTTGTGTTAGTGTTGAAAAACCACTTTTCGCACTTGTGTTGGTGCAGGAAACCACTTTTGCACTTGTATTAGTGTGGAAAAAACACTTTTTGCACTTGTGATAGTGTTGAAAAACCACTTTTCGCACTTGTGTTAGTGTTGAAAAACGACTTTTCGCACTTGTGTTGGTGCAGGAAACCACTTTTGCACTTGTATTAGTGTGGAAAAACCACTTTTCGCACTTGTGTTAGTGTTGAAAAACCACTTTTCGCGCTTGTGTTAGTGTTGAAAAACCACTTTTCGCACTTGTGTTGGTGCAGAAAACCACTTTTGCACTTGTATTAGTATGGAAAAACAACTTTTCGCACTTGTGTTAGTGTTGAAAAACCACTTTTTGCACTTGTGTTAGTGTTGAAAAACCACTTTTCCCACTTGTGTTGGTGCAGAAAACCACTTTTGCACTTGTATTAGTATGGAAAAACCACTTTTCGCACTTGTGTTACTGTTGAAAAACCACTTTTCGCACTTGTGTTAGTGTTGAAAAACCACTTTTCGCACTTGTGTTGGTGCAGGAAACCACTTTTGCACTTGTATTAGTGTGGAAAAAACACTTTTTGCACTTGTGATAGTGTTGAAAAACCACTTTTCGCACTTGTGTTAGTGTTGAAAAACCACTTTTCGCACTTGTGTTGGTGCAGGAAATCACTTTTGCACTTGTATTAGTGTGGAAAAACCCCTTTTCGCACTTGTGTTAGTGTTGAAAAACCACTTTTCGCACTTGTGTTAGTGTTGAAAAACCACTTTTCGCACTTGTGTTGGTGCAGTAAACCACTTTTGCACTTGTATTAGTGTGGAAAAACCACTTTTCGCACTTGTGTTGGTGTTGAAAAACCACTTTTCGCACTTGTGTTGGTGCAGGAAACCACTTTTGCACTTGTATTAGTGTGGAAAAAACACTTTTTGCACTTGTGATAGTGTTGAAAAACCACTTTTCGCACTTGTGTTAGTGTTGAAAAACCACTTTTCGCACTTGTGTTAGTGTTGAAAAACCACTTTTCGCACTTATGTTGGTGCAGGAAACCACTTTTGCACTTGTATTAGTGTGGAAAAAACACTTTTTGCACTTGTGATAGTGATGAAAAACGACTTTACGCACTTGTGTTAGTGTTGAAAAACCACTTTTCGCACTTGTGTTGGTGCAGGAAACCACTTTTGCATTTGTATTAGTGTGGAAAAAACACTTTTCACACTTGTGTTAGTGTTGAAAAACCACTTTTCGCGCTTGTGTTAGTGTTGAAAAACCACTTTTCGCACTTGTGTTGGTGCAGAAAACCACTTTTGCACTTGTATTAGTGTGGAAAAACAACTTTTCGCACTTGTGTTAGTGTTGAAAAACCACTTTTTGCACTTGTGTTAGTGTTGAAAAACCACTTTTCGCACTTGTGTTGGTGCAGAAAACCACTTTTGCACTTGTATTAGTATGGAAAAACCACTTTTCGCACTTGTGTTACTGTTGAAAAACCACTTTTCGCACTTGTGTTAGTGTTGAAAAACCACTTTTCGCACTTGTGTTGGTGCAGGAAACCACTTTTGCACTTGTATTAGTGTGGAAAAAACACTTTTTGCACTTGTGATAGTGTTGAAAAACCACTTTTCGCACTTGTGTTAGTGTTGAAAAACCACTTTTCGCACTTGTGTTGGTGCAGGAAATCACTTTTGCACTTGTATTAGTGTGGAAAAACCACTTTTCGCACTTGTGTTAGTGTTGAAAAACCACTTTTCGCACTTGTGTTAGTGTTGAAAAACCACTTTTCGCACTTGTGTTGGTGCAGTAAACCACTTTTGCACTTGTATTAGTGTGGAAAAACCACTTTTCGCACTTGTGTTAGTGTTGAAAAACCACTTTTCGCACTTGTGTTGGTGTTGAAAAACCACTTTTCGCACTTGTGTTGGTGCAGTAAACCACTTTTGCACTTGTATTAGTGTGGAAAAAACACTTTTTGCACTTGTGATAGTGTTGAAAAACCACTTTTCGCACTTGTGTTAGTGTTGAAAAACCACTTTTCGCACTTGTGTTAGTGTTGAAAAACCACTTTTCGCACTTGTGTTGGTGCAGGAAACCACTTTTGCACTTGTATTAGTGTGGAAAAAACACTTTTTGCACTTGTGATAGTGTTGAAAAACCACTTTTCGCACTTGTGTTAGTGTTGAAAAACCACTTTTCGCACTTGTGTTAGTGTTGAAAAATCACTTTTCGCACTTGTGTTGGTGCAGGAAACCACTTTTGCACTTGTATTAGTGTGGAAAAAACACTTTTTGCACTTGTGATAGTGTTGAAAAACCACTTTTCGCACTTGTGTTAGTGTTGAAAAACCACTTTTCGCACTTGTGTTAGTGTTGAAAAACCACTTTTCGCACTTGTGTTGGTGCAGGAAACCACTTTTGCACTTGTATTAGTGAGGAAAAACCACTTTTCGCACTTGTGTTAGTGTTGAAAAACCACTTTTCGCACTTGTGTTAGTGTTGAAAAACCACTTTTCGCACTTGTGTTGGTGCAGGAAACCACTTTTGCACTTGTATTCGTGTGGAAAAAACACTTTTTGCGCTTGTGATAGTGTTGAAAAACCACTTTTGGCACTTGTGTTAGTGTTGAAAAATCACTTTTCGCACTTGTGTTAGTGTTGAAAAACCACTTTTCGCACTTGTGTTGGTGCAGGAAACCACTTTTGCACTTGTATTAGTGTGGAAAAAACACTTTTTGCACTTGTGATAGTGTTGAAAAACCACTTTTCGCACTTGTGTTAGTGTTGAAAAACCACTTTTCGCACTTGTGTTAGTGTTGAAAAACCACTTTTCGCACTTGTGTTGGTGCAGGAAACCACTTTTGCACTTGTATTAGTGTGGAAAAAACACTTTTTGCACTTGTGATAGTGTTGAAAAACCACTTTTCGCACTTGTGTTAGTGTTGAAAAACGACTTTTCGCACTTGTGTTGGTGCAGGAAACCACTTTTGCACTTGTATTAGTGTGGAAAAACCACTTTTCGCACTTGTGTTAGTGTTGAAAAACCACTTTTCGCGCTTGTGTTAGTGTTGAAAAACCACTTTTCGCACTTGTGTTGGTGCAGAAAACCACTTTTGCACTTGTATTATTATGGAAAAACAACTTTTCGCACTTATGTTAGTGTTAAAAAACCACTTTTTGCACTTGTGTTAGTGTTGAAAAACCACTTTTCGCACTTGTGTTGGTGCAGAAAACCACTTTTGCACTTGTATTAGTATGGAAAAACCACTTTTCGCACTTGTGTTACTGTTGAAAAACCACTTTTCGCACTTGTGTTAGTGTTGAAAAACCACTTTTCGCACTTGTGTTGGTGCAGGAAACCACTTTTGCACTTGTATTAGTGTGGAAAAAACACTTTTTGCACTTGTGATAGTGTTGAAAAACCACTTTTCGCACTTGTGTTAGTGTTGAAAAACCACTTTTCGCACTTGTGTTGGTGCAGGAAATCACTTTTGCACTTGTATTAGTGTGGAAAAACCACTTTTCGCACTTGTGTTAGTGTTGAAAAACCACTTTTCGCACTTGTGTTAGTGTTGAAAAACCACTTTTCGCACTTGTGTTGGTGCAGTAAACCACTTTTGCACTTGTATTAGTGTGGAAAAACCACTTTTCGCACTTGTGTTAGTGTTGAAAAACCACTTTTCGCACTTGTGTTGGTGTTGAAAAACCACTTTTCGCACTTGTGTTGGTGCAGGAAACCACTTTTGCACTTGTATTAGTGTGGAAAAAACACTTTTTGCACTTGTGATAGTGTTGAAAAACCACTTTTCGCACTTGTGTTAGTGTTGAAAAACCACTTTTCGCACTTGTGTTAGTGTTGAAAAACCACTTTTCGCACTTGTGTTGGTGCAGGAAACCACTTTTGCACTTGTATTAGTGTGGAAAAAACACTTTTTGCAATTGTGATAGTGTTGAAAAACCACTTTTCGCACTTGTGTTAGTGTTGAAAAACCACTTTTCGCACTTGTGTTAGTGTTGAAAAATCACTTTTCGCACTTGTGTTGGTGCAGGAAACCACTTTTGCACTTGTATTAGTGTGCAAAAATGTTTTTTGCACTTGTGATAGTGTTGAAAAACCACTTTTCACACTTGTGTTAGTGTTGAAAAACCACTTTTCGCACTTGTGTTAGTGTTGAAAAACCACTTTTCGCACTTGTGTTGGTGCAGGAAACCACTTTTGCACTTGTATTAGTGAGGAAAAACCACTTTTCGCACTTGTGTTAGTGTTGAAAAACCACTTTTCGCACTTGTGTTAGTGTTGAAAAACCACTTTTCGCACTTGTGTTGGTGCAGGAAACCACTTTTGCACTTGTATTAGTGTGGAAAAAACACTTTTTGCGCTTGTGATAGTGTTGAAAAACCACTTTTCGCACTTGTGTTAGTGTTGAAAAATCACTTTTCGCACTTGTGTTAGTGTTGAAAAACCACTTTTCGCACTTGTGTTGGTGCAGGAAACCACTTTTGCACTTGTATTAGTGTGGAAAAAACACTTTTTGCACTTGTGATAGTGTTGAAAAACCACTTTTCGCACTTGTGTTAGTGTTGAAAAACCACTTTTCGCACTTGTGTTAGTGTTGAAAAACCACTTTTCGCACTTGTGTTGGTGCAGGAAACCACTTTTGCACTTGTATTAGTGTGGAAAAAACACTTTTTGCACTTGTGATAGTGTTGAAAAACCACTTTTCGCACTTGTGTTAGTGTTGAAAAACGACTTTTCGCACTTGTGTTGGTGCAGGAAACCACTTTTGCACTTGTATTAGTGTGGAAAAACCACTTTTCGCACTTGTGTTAGTGTTGAAAAACCACTTTTCGCGCTTGTGTTAGTGTTGAAAAACCACTTTTCGCACTTGTGTTGGTGCAGAAAACCACTTTTGCACTTGTATTAGTATGGAAAAACAACTTTTCGCACTTGTGTTAGTGTTGAAAAACCACTTTTTGCACTTGTGTTAGTGTTGAAAAACCACTTTTCCCACTTGTGTTGGTGCAGAAAACCACTTTTGCACTTGTATTAGTATGGAAAAACCACTTTTCGCACTTGTGTTACTGTTGAAAAACCACTTTTCGCACTTGTGTTAGTGTTGAAAAACCACTTTTTGCACTTGTGTTGGTGCAGGAAACCACTTTTGCACTTGTATTAGTGTGGAAAAAACACTTTTTGCACTTGTGATAGTGTTGAAAAACCACTTTTCGCACTTGTGTTAGTGTTGAAAAACCACTTTTCGCACTTGTGTTGGTGCAGGAAATCACTTTTGCACTTGTATTAGTGTGGAAAAACCACTTTTCACACTTGTGTTAGTGTTGAAAAACCACTTTTCGCACTTGTGTTAGTGTTGAAAAACCACTTTTCGCACTTGTGTTGGTGCAGTAAACCACTTTTGCACTTGTATTAGTGTGGAAAAACCACTTTTCGCACTTGTGTTAGTGTTGAAAAACCACTTTTCGCACTTGTGTTAGTGTTGAAAAACCACTTTTCGCACTTGTGTTGGTGCAGGAAACCACTTTTGCACTTGTATTAGTGTGGAAAAAACACTTTTTGCACTTGTGATAGTGTTGAAAAACCACTTTTCGCACTTGTGTTAGTGTTGAAAAACCACTTTTCGCACTTGTGTTAGTGTTGAAAAACCACTTTTCGCACTTGTGTTGGTGCAGGAAACCACTTTTGCACTTGTATTAGTGTGGAAAAAACACTTTTTGCACTTGTGATAGTGTTGAAAAACCACTTTTCACACTTGTGTTAGTGTTGAAAAACCACTTTTCGCACTTGTGTTAGTGTTGAAAAATCACTTTTCGCACTTGTGTTGGTGCAGGAAACCACTTTTGCACTTGTATTAGTGTGCAAAAATGTTTTTTGCACTTGTGATAGTGTTGAAAAACCACTTTTCACACTTGTGTTAGTGTTGAAAAACCACTTTTCGCACTTGTGTTGGTGCAGGAAACCACTTTTGCACTTGTATTAGTGAGGAAAAACCACTTTTCGCACTTGTGTTAGTGTTGAAAAACCACTTTTCGCACTTGTGTTAGTGTTGAAAAACCACTTTTCGCACTTGTGTTGGTGCAGGAAACCACTTTTGCACTTGTATTAGTGTGGAAAAAACACTTTTTGCGCTTGTGATAGTGTTGAAAAACCACTTTTCGCACTTGTGTTAGTGTTGAAAAATCACTTTTCGCACTTGTGTTAGTGTTGAAAAACCACTTTTCGCACTTGTGTTGGTGCAGGAAACCACTTTTGCACTTGTATTAGTGTGGAAAAAACACTTTTTGCACTTGTGATAGTGTTGAAAAACCACTTTTCGCACTTGTGTTAGTGTTGAAAAACCACTTTTCGCACTTGTGTTAGTGTTGAAAAACCACTTTTCGCACTTGTGTTGGTGCAGGAAACCACTTTTGCACTTGTATTAGTGTGGAAAAAACACTTTTTGCACTTGTGATAGTGTTGAAAAACCACTTTTCGCACTTGTGTTAGTGTTGAAAAACGACTTTTCGCACTTGTGTTGGTGCAGGAAACCACTTTTGCACTTGCATTAGTGTGGAAAAACCACTTTTCGCACTTGTGTTAGTGTTGAAAAACCACTTTTCACGCTTGTGTTAGTGTTGAAAAACCACTTTTCGCACTTGTGTTGGTGCAGAAAACCACTTTTGCACTTGTATTAGTATGGAAAAACAACTTTTCGCACTTGTGTTAGTGTTGAAAAACCACTTTTTGCACTTGTGTTAGTGTTGAAAAACCACTTTTCCCACTTGTGTTGGTGCAGAAAACCACTTTTGCACTTGTATTAGTATGGAAAAACCACTTTTCGCACTTGTGTTACTGTTGAAAAACCACTTTTCGCACTTGTGTTAGTGTTGAAAAACCACTTTTCGCACTTGTGTTGGTGCAGGAAACCACTTTTGCACTTGTATTAGTGTGGAAAAAACACTTTTTGCACTTGTGATAGTGTTGAAAAACCACTTTTCGCACTTGTGTTAGTGTTGAAAAACCACTTTTCGCACTTGTGTTGGTGCAGGAAATCACTTTTGCACTTGTATTAGTGTGGAAAAACCCCTTTTCGCACTTGTGTTAGTGTTGAAAAACCACTTTTCGCACTTGTGTTGGTGCAGGAAACCACTTTTGCACTTGTATTAGTGTGGAAAAAACACTTTTTGCACTTGTGATAGTGTTGAAAAACCACTTTTCACACTTGTGTTAGTGTTGAAAAACCACTTTTCGCACTTGTGTTAGTGTTGAAAAATCACTTTTCGCACTTGTGTTGGTGCAGGAAACCACTTTTGCACTTGTATTAGTGTGCAAAAATGTTTTTTGCACTTGTGATAGTGTTGAAAAACCACTTTTCACACTTGTGTTAGTGTTGAAAAACCACTTTTCGCACTTGTGTTGGTGCAGGAAACCACTTTTGCACTTGTATTAGTGAGGAAAAACCACTTTTCGCACTTGTGTTAGTGTTGAAAAACCACTTTTCGCACTTGTGTTAGTGTTGAAAAACCACTTTTCGCACTTGTGTTGGTGCAGGAAACCACTTTTGCACTTGTATTAGTGTGGAAAAAACACTTTTTGCGCTTGTGATAGTGTTGAAAAACCACTTTTCGCACTTGTGTTAGTGTTGAAAAATCACTTTTCGCACTTGTGTTAGTGTTGAAAAACCACTTTTCGCACTTGTGTTGGTGCAGGAAACCACTTTTGCACTTGTATTAGTGTGGAAAAAACACTTTTTGCACTTGTGATAGTGTTGAAAAACCACTTTTCGCACTTGTGTTAGTGTTGAAAAACCACTTTTCGCACTTGTGTTAGTGTTGAAAAACCACTTTTCGCACTTGTGTTGGTGCAGGAAACCACTTTTGCACTTGTATTAGTGTGGAAAAAACACTTTTTGCACTTGTGATAGTGTTGAAAAACCACTTTTCGCACTTGTGTTAGTGTTGAAAAACGACTTTTCGCACTTGTGTTGGTGCAGGAAACCACTTTTGCACTTGCATTAGTGTGGAAAAACCACTTTTCGCACTTGTGTTAGTGTTGAAAAACCACTTTTCACGCTTGTGTTAGTGTTGAAAAACCACTTTTCGCACTTGTGTTGGTGCAGAAAACCACTTTTGCACTTGTATTAGTATGGAAAAACAACTTTTCGCACTTGTGTTAGTGTTGAAAAACCACTTTTTGCACTTGTGTTAGTGTTGAAAAACCACTTTTCCCACTTGTGTTGGTGCAGAAAACCACTTTTGCACTTGTATTAGTATGGAAAAACCACTTTTCGCACTTGTGTTACTGTTGAAAAACCACTTTTCGCACTTGTGTTAGTGTTGAAAAACCACTTTTCGCACTTGTGTTGGTGCAGGAAACCACTTTTGCACTTGTATTAGTGTGGAAAAAACACTTTTTGCACTTGTGATAGTGTTGAAAAACCACTTTTCGCACTTGTGTTAGTGTTGAAAAACCACTTTTCGCACTTGTGTTGGTGCAGGAAATCACTTTTGCACTTGTATTAGTGTGGAAAAACCCCTTTTCGCACTTGTGTTAGTGTTGAAAAACCACTTTTCGCACTTGTGTTAGTGTTGAAAAACCACTTTTCGCACTTGTGTTGGTGCAGTAAACCACTTTTGCACTTGTATTAGTGTGGAAAAACCACTTTTCGCACTTGTGTTGGTGTTGAAAAACCACTTTTCGCACTTGTGTTGGTGCAGGAAACCACTTTTGCACTTGTATTAGTGTGGAAAAAACACTTTTTGCACTTGTGATAGTGTTGAAAAACCACTTTTCGCACTTGTGTTAGTGTTGAAAAACCACTTTTCGCACTTGTGTTAGTGTTGAAAAACCACTTTTCGCACTTATGTTGGTGCAGGAAACCACTTTTGCACTTGTATTAGTGTGGAAAAAACACTTTTTGCACTTGTGATAGTGATGAAAAACGACTTTACGCACTTGTGTTAGTGTTGAAAAACCACTTTTCGCACTTGTGTTGGTGCAGGAAACCACTTTTGCATTTGTATTAGTGTGGAAAAAACACTTTTCACACTTGTGTTAGTGTTGAAAAACCACTTTTCGCGCTTGTGTTAGTGTTGAAAAACCACTTTTCGCACTTGTGTTGGTGCAGAAAACCACTTTTGCACTTGTATTAGTGTGGAAAAACAACTTTTCGCACTTGTGTTAGTGTTGAAAAACCACTTTTTGCACTTGTGTTAGTGTTGAAAAACCACTTTTCGCACTTGTGTTGGTGCAGAAAACCACTTTTGCACTTGTATTAGTATGGAAAAACCACTTTTCGCACTTGTGTTACTGTTGAAAAACCACTTTTCGCACTTGTGTTAGTGTTGAAAAACCACTTTTCGCACTTGTGTTGGTGCAGGAAACCACTTTTGCACTTGTATTAGTGTGGAAAAAACACTTTTTGCACTTGTGATAGTGTTGAAAAACCACTTTTCGCACTTGTGTTAGTGTTGAAAAACCACTTTTCGCACTTGTGTTGGTGCAGGAAATCACTTTTGCACTTGTATTAGTGTGGAAAAACCACTTTTCGCACTTGTGTTAGTGTTGAAAAACCACTTTTCGCACTTGTGTTAGTGTTGAAAAACCACTTTTCGCACTTGTGTTGGTGCAGTAAACCACTTTTGCACTTGTATTAGTGTGGAAAAACCACTTTTCGCACTTGTGTTAGTGTTGAAAAACCACTTTTCGCACTTGTGTTGGTGTTGAAAAACCACTTTTCGCACTTGTGTTGGTGCAGTAAACCACTTTTGCACTTGTATTAGTGTGGAAAAAACACTTTTTGCACTTGTGATAGTGTTGAAAAACCACTTTTCGCACTTGTGTTAGTGTTGAAAAACCACTTTTCGCACTTGTGTTAGTGTTGAAAAACCACTTTTGGCACTTGTGTTGGTGCAGGAAACCACTTTTGCACTTGTATTAGTGTGGAAAAAACACTTTTTGCACTTGTGATAGTGTTGAAAAACCACTTTTCGCACTTGTGTTAGTGTTGAAAAACCACTTTTCGCACTTGTGTTAGTGTTGAAAAATCACTTTTCGCACTTGTGTTGGTGCAGGAAACCACTTTTGCACTTGTATTAGTGTGGAAAAAACACTTTTTGCACTTGTGATAGTGTTGAAAAACCACTTTTCGCACTTGTGTTAGTGTTGAAAAACCACTTTTCGCACTTGTGTTAGTGTTGAAAAACCACTTTTCGCACTTGTGTTGGTGCAGGAAACCACTTTTGCACTTGTATTAGTGAGGAAAAACCACTTTTCGCACTTGTGTTAGTGTTGAAAAACCACTTTTCGCACTTGTGTTAGTGTTGAAAAACCACTTTTCGCACTTGTGTTGGTGCAGGAAACCACTTTTGCACTTGTATTCGTGTGGAAAAAACACTTTTTGCGCTTGTGATAGTGTTGAAAAACCACTTTTCGCACTTGTGTTAGTGTTGAAAAATCACTTTTCGCACTTGTGTTAGTGTTGAAAAACCACTTTTCGCACTTGTGTTGGTGCAGGAAACCACTTTTGCACTTGTATTAGTGTGGAAAAAACACTTTTTGCACTTGTGATAGTGTTGAAAAACCACTTTTCGCACTTGTGTTAGTGTTGAAAAACCACTTTTCGCACTTGTGTTAGTGTTGAAAAACCACTTTTCGCACTTGTGTTGGTGCAGGAAACCACTTTTGCACTTGTATTAGTGTGGAAAAAACACTTTTTGCACTTGTGATAGTGTTGAAAAACCACTTTTCGCACTTGTGTTAGTGTTGAAAAACGACTTTTCGCACTTGTGTTGGTGCAGGAAACCACTTTTGCACTTGTATTAGTGTGGAAAAACCACTTTTCGCACTTGTGTTAGTGTTGAAAAACCACTTTTCGCGCTTGTGTTAGTGTTGAAAAACCACTTTTCGCACTTGTGTTGGTGCAGAAAACCACTTTTGCACTTGTATTATTATGGAAAAACAACTTTTCGCACTTGTGTTAGTGTTAAAAAACCACTTTTTGCACTTGTGTTAGTGTTGAAAAACCACTTTTCGCACTTGTGTTGGTGCAGAAAACCACTTTTGCACTTGTATTAGTATGGAAAAACCACTTTTCGCACTTGTGTTACTGTTGAAAAACCACTTTTCGCACTTGTGTTAGTGTTGAAAAACCACTTTTCGCACTTGTGTTGGTGCAGGAAACCACTTTTGCACTTGTATTAGTGTGGAAAAAACACTTTTTGCACTTGTGATAGTGTTGAAAAACCACTTTTCGCACTTGTGTTAGTGTTGAAAAACCACTTTTCGCACTTGTGTTGGTGCAGGAAATCACTTTTGCACTTGTATTAGTGTGGAAAAACCACTTTTCGCACTTGTGTTAGTGTTGAAAAACCACTTTTCGCACTTGTGTTAGTGTTGAAAAACCACTTTTCGCACTTGTGTTGGTGCAGTAAACCACTTTTGCACTTGTATTAGTGTGGAAAAACCACTTTTCGCACTTGTGTTAGTGTTGAAAAACCACTTTTCGCACTTGTGTTGGTGTTGAAAAACCACTTTTCGCACTTGTGTTGGTGCAGGAAACCACTTTTGCACTTGTATTAGTGTGGAAAAAACACTTTTTGCACTTGTGATAGTGTTGAAAAACCACTTTTCGCACTTGTGTTAGTGTTGAAAAACCACTTTTCGCACTTGTGTTAGTGTTGAAAAACCACTTTTCGCACTTGTGTTGGTGCAGGAAACCACTTTTGCACTTGTATTAGTGTGGAAAAAACACTTTTTGCACTTGTGATAGTGTTGAAAAACCACTTTTCGCACTTGTGTTAGTGTTGAAAAACCACTTTTCGCACTTGTGTTAGTGTTGAAAAATCACTTTTCGCACTTGTGTTGGTGCAGGAAACCACTTTTGCACTTGTATTAGTGTGCAAAAATGTTTTTTGCACTTGTGATAGTGTTGAAAAACCACTTTTCACACTTGTGTTAGTGTTGAAAAACCACTTTTCGCACTTGTGTTAGTGTTGAAAAACCACTTTTCGCACTTGTGTTGGTGCAGGAAACCACTTTTGCACTTGTATTAGTGAGGAAAAACCACTTTTCGCACTTGTGTTAGTGTTGAAAAACCACTTTTCGCACTTGTGTTAGTGTTGAAAAACCACTTTTCGCACTTGTGTTAGTGTTGAAAAACCACTTTTCGCACTTGTGTTGGTGCAGGAAACCACTTTTGCACTTGTATTAGTGTGGAAAAAACACTTTTTGCGCTTGTGATAGTGTTGAAAAACCACTTTTCGCACTTGTGTTAGTGTTGAAAAATCACTTTTCGCACTTGTGTTAGTGTTGAAAAACCACTTTTCGCACTTGTGTTGGTGCAGGAAACCACTTTTGCACTTGTATTAGTGTGGAAAAAACACTTTTTGCACTTGTGATAGTGTTGAAAAACCACTTTTCGCACTTGTGTTAGTGTTGAAAAACCACTTTTCGCACTTGTGTTAGTGTTGAAAAACCACTTTTCGCACTTGTGTTGGTGCAGGAAACCACTTTTGCACTTGTATTAGTGTGGAAAAAACACTTTTTGCACTTGTGATAGTGTTGAAAAACCACTTTTCGCACTTGTGTTAGTGTTGAAAAACGACTTTTCGCACTTGTGTTGGTGCAGGAAACCACTTTTGCACTTGTATTAGTGTGGAAAAACCACTTTTCGCACTTGTGTTAGTGTTGAAAAACCACTTTTCGCGCTTGTGTTAGTGTTGAAAAACCACTTTTCGCACTTGTGTTGGTGCAGAAAACCACTTTTGCACTTGTATTAGTATGGAAAAACAACTTTTCGCACTTGTGTTAGTGTTGAAAAACCACTTTTTGCACTTGTGTTAGTGTTGAAAAACCACTTTTCCCACTTGTGTTGGTGCAGAAAACCACTTTTGCACTTGTATTAGTATGGAAAAACCACTTTTCGCACTTGTGTTACTGTTGAAAAACCACTTTTCGCACTTGTGTTAGTGTTGAAAAACCACTTTTCGCACTTGTGTTGGTGCAGGAAACCACTTTTGCACTTGTATTAGTGTGGAAAAAACACTTTTTGCACTTGTGATAGTGTTGAAAAACCACTTTTCGCACTTGTGTTAGTGTTGAAAAACCACTTTTCGCACTTGTGTTGGTGCAGGAAATCACTTTTGCACTTGTATTAGTGTGGAAAAACCACTTTTCGCACTTGTGTTAGTGTTGAAAAACCACTTTTCGCACTTGTGTTAGTGTTGAAAAACCACTTTTCGCACTTGTGTTGGTGCAGTAAACCACTTTTGCACTTGTATTAGTGTGGAAAAACCACTTTTCGCACTTGTGTTAGTGTTGAAAAACCACTTTTCGCACTTGTGTTGGTGTTGAAAAACCACTTTTCGCACTTGTGTTGGTGCAGGAAACCACTTTTGCACTTGTATTAGTGTGGAAAAAACACTTTTTGCACTTGTGATAGTGTTGAAAAACCACTTTTCGCACTTGTGTTAGTGTTGAAAAACCATTTTTCGCACTTGTGTTAGTGTTGAAAAACCACTTTTCACACTTATGTTGGTGCAGGAAACCACTTTTGCACTTGTATTAGTGTGGAAAAGACACTTTTTGCACTTGTGATAGTGATGAAAAACGACTTTACGCACTTGTGTTAGTGTTGAAAAACCACTTTTTGCACTTGTGTTGGTGCAGGAAACCACTTTTGCATTTGTATTAGTGTGGAAAAAACACTTTTCACACTTGTGTTAGTGTTGAAAAACCACTTTTCGCACTTGTGTTAGTGTTGAAAAACCACTTTTCGCACTTGTGTTGGTGCAGGAAACCACATTTGCACTTGTATTAGTGTGGAAAAACCACTTTTTGCACTTGTGTTAGTGTTGAAAAACCACTTTTCGCACTTGTGTTGGTGCAGGACACCACTTTTGCACTTGTATTAGTGTGGAAAAAACACTTTTTGCACTTGTGATAGTGTTGAAAAACCACTTTTCGCACTTGTGTTAGTGTTGAAAAACCACTTTTCGCACTTGTGTTAGTGTTGAAAAACCACTTTTCGCACTGTGTTGGTGCAGGAAACCACTTTTGCACTTGTATTAGTGTGGAAAAAACACTTTTTGCACTTGTGATAGTGTTGAAAAACCACTTTTCGCACTTGTGTTAGTGTTGAAAAACCACTTTTCGCACTTGTGTTGGTGCAGGAAACCACTTTTGCACTTGTATTAGTGAGGAAAAACCACTTTTCGCACTTGTGTTAGTGTTGAAAAACCACTTTTCGCACTTGTGTTAGTGTTGAAAAACCACTTTTCGCACTTGTGTTGGTGCAGGAAACCACTTTTGCACTTGTATTAGTGTGGAAAAAACACTTTTTGCACTTGTGATAGTGTTGAAAAACCACTTTTCGCACTTGTGTTAGTGTTGAAAAACCACTTTTCGCACTTGTGTTAGTGTTGAAAAACCACTTTTCGCACTTGTGTTGGTGCAGGAAACCACTTTTGCACTTGTATTAGTGTGGAAAAAACACTTTTTGCACTTGTGATAGTGTTGAAAAACCACTTTTCGCACTTGTGTTAGTGTTGAAAAACCACTTTTGGCACTTGTGTTAGTGTTGAAAAACCACTTTTCGCACTTGTGTTGGTGCAGGAAACCACTTTTGCACTTGTATTAGTGTGGAAAAAACACTTTTTGCACTTGTGATAGTGTTGAAAAACCACTTTTCGCACTTGTGTTAGTGTTGAAAAACAACTTTTCACACTTGTGTTGGTACAGGAAACCACTTTTGCACTTGTATTAGTGAGGAAAAACCACTTTTCGCACTTGTGTTAGTGTTGAAAAACCACTTTTCGCACTTGTGTTAGTGTTGAAAAACCACTTTTCGCACTTGTGTTGGTGCAGAAAACCACTTTTGCACTTGTATTAGTATGGAAAAACAACTTTTCGCACTTGTGTTGGTGCAGGAAACCACTTTTGCACTTGTATTAGTGTGGAAAAAACACTTTTTGCACTTGTGATAGTGTTGAAAAACCACTTTTCGCACTTGTGTTAGTGTTGAAAAACCACTTTTCGCACTTGTGTTAGTGTTGAAAAACCACTTTTCGCACTTGTGTTGGTGCAGGAAACCACTTTTGCACTTGTATTAGTGTGGAAAAAACACTTTTTGCACATGTGATAGTGTTGAAAAGCCACTTTTTGCACTTGTGTTATTGTTGAAAAACCACTTTTCGCAATTGTGTTGGTGCAGGAAACCACTTTTGCACTTGTATTAGTGTGGACAAACCACTTTTCGCACTTGTGTTAGTGTTGAAAAACCACTTTTCGCAATTGTGTTAGTGTTGAAAAACCACTTTTCGCACTTGTGTTGGTGCAGGAAACCACTTTTGCACTTGTATTAGTGTGGAAAAAACACTTTTTGCACTTGTGATAGTGTTGAAAAACCACTTTTCGCACTTGTGTTAGTGTTGAAAAACCACTTTTCGCACTTGTGTTGGTGCAGGAAACCACTTTTGCACTTGTATTAGTGAGGAAAAACCACTTTTCACACTTGTGTTAATGTTGAAAAACCACTTTTCGCACTTGTGTTAGTGTTGAAAAACCACTTTTCGCACTTGTGTTGGTGCAGGAAACCACTTTTGCACTTGTATTAGTGTGGAAAAAACACTTTTTGCACTTGTGATAGTGTTGAAAAACCACTTTTCGCACTTGTGTTAGTGTTGAAAAACCACTTTTCGCACTTGTGTTAGTGTTGAAAAACCACTTTTCGCACTTGTGTTGGTGCAGGAAACCACTTTTGCACTTGTATTAGTGTGGAAAAAACACTTTTTGCACTTGTGATAGTGTTGAAAAACCACTTTTCGCACTTGTGTTAGTGTTGAAAAACCACTTTTCGCACTTGTGTTAGTGTTGAAAAACCACTTTTCGCACTTGTGTTGGTGCAGGAAACCACTTTTGCACTTGTATTAGTGTGGAAAAAACACTTTTTGCACTTGTGATAGTGTTGAAAAACCACTTTTCGCACTTGTGTTAGTGTTGAAAAACAACTTTTCGCACTTGTGTTGGTGCAGGAAACCACTTTTGCACTTGTGTTAGTGTTGAAAAACCACTTTTCGCACTTGTGTTAGTGTTGAAAAACCACTTTTCGCACTTGTGTTGGTGCAGAAAACCACTTTTGCACTTGTATTAGTATGGAAAAACAACTTTTCGCACTTGTGTTAGTGTTGAAAAACCACTTTTCGCACTTTTCGCACTTTTCGCACTTTTCGTGCACTTTTCGCACTTTTCGCACAAAAGCACTTGCACTGTGCACTGTGCACAAAAGCACTTGCACTGTGCACAAAAGCACTTTCGCACAAAAGCACTGTGCACTTTTGCACTTTTCGTGCACTTTTGCACTTGTATTAGTGTGGAAAAAACACTTTTTGCACTTGTGATAGTGTTGAAAAACCACTTTTCGCACTTGTGTTAGTGTTGAAAAACCACTTTTCGCACTTGTGTTGGTGCAGGAAACCACTTTTGCACTTGTATTAGTGAGGAAAAACCACTTTTCGCACTTGTGTTAGTGTTGAAAAACCACTTTTCGCACTTGTGTTAGTGTTGAAAAACCACTTTTCGCACTTGTGTTGGTGCAGGAAACCACTTTTGCACTTGTATTAGTGTGGAAAAAACACTTTTTGCACTTGTGATAGTGTTGAAAAACCACTTTTCGCACTTGTGTTAGTGTTGAAAAACCACTTTTCGCACTTGTGTTAGTGTTGAAAAACCACTTTTCGCACTTGTGTTGGTGCAGGAAACCACTTTTGCACTTGTATTAGTATGGAAAAAACACTTTTTGCACTTGTGATAGTGTTGAAAAACCACTTTTCGCACTTGTGTTAGTGTTGAAAAACCACTTTTCGCACTTGTGTTAGTGTTGAAAAACCACTTTTCGCACTTGTGTTGGTGCAGGAAACCACTTTTGCACTTGTATTAGTGTGGAAAAAACACTTTTTGCACTTGTGATAGTGTTGAAAAACCACTTTTCGCACTTGTGTTAGTGTTGAAAAACAACTTTTCGCACTTGTGTTGGTGCAGGAAACCACTTTTGCACTTGTATTAGTGAGGAAAAACCACTTTTTGCACTTGTGTTAGTGTTGAAAAACCACTTTTCGCACTTGTGTTAGTGTTGAAAAACCACTTTTCGCACTTGTGTTGGTGCAGAAAACCACTTTTGCACTTGTATTAGTATGGAAAAACAACTTTTCGCACTTGTGTTAGTGTTGAAAAACCACTTTTCGCACTTTTCGCACTTTTCGCACTTTTCGCACAAAAGCACTTGCACTGTGCACTGTGCACAAAAGCACTTGCACTGTGCACAAAAGCACTTTCGCACAAAAGCACTGTGCACTTTTGCACTTTTCGTGCACTTTTGCACTTGTATTAGTGTGGAAAAAACACTTTTTGCACTTGTGATAGTGTTGAAAAACCACTTTTCGCACTTGTGTTAGTGTTGAAAAACCACTTTTCGCACTTGTGTTGGTGCAGGAAACCACTTTTGCACTTGTATTAGTGTGGAAAAAACACTTTTTGCACATGTGATAGTGTTGAAAAGCCACTTTTTGCACTTGTGTTATTGTTGAAAAACCACTTTTTGCACTTGTGTTAGTGTTGAAAAACCACTTTTCGCACTTGTGTTGGTGCAGGAAACCACTTTTGCACTTGTATTAGTGTGGAAAAAACACTTTTTGCACATGTGATCGTGTTGAAAAGCCACTTTTTGCACTTGTGTTATTGTTGAAAAACCACTTTTCGCAATTGTGTTGGTGCAGGAAACCACTTTTGCACTTGTATTAGTGTGGACAAACCACTTTTCGCACTTGTGTTAGTGTTGAAAAACCACTTTTCGCACTTGTGTTAGTGTTGAAAAACCACTTTATGCACTTGTGTTGGTGCAGGAAACCACTTTTGCACTTGTATTAGTGTGGAAAAAACACTTTTTGCACTTGTGATAGTGTTGAAAAACCACTTTTCGCACTTGTGTTAGTGTTGAAAAACCACTTTTCGCACTTGTGTTGGTGCAGGAAACCACTTTTGCACTTGTATTAGTGAGGAAAAACCACTTTTCGCACTTGTGTTAGTGTTGAAAAACCACTTTTCGCACTTGTGTTAGTGTTGAAAAACCACTTTTCGCACTTGTGTTGGTGCAGGAA
Organism: Myxine glutinosa; assembly: GCF_964187855.1. Taxonomy (NCBI): domain Eukaryota; kingdom Metazoa; phylum Chordata; class Myxini; order Myxiniformes; family Myxinidae; genus Myxine; species Myxine glutinosa. The sequence continues at coordinate 154,398 of NW_027616918.1, forward strand.
ACCACTTTTGCACTTGTATTAGTGTGGAAAAAACACTTTTTGCACTTGTGATAGTGTTGAAAAACCACTTTTCGCACTTGTGTTAGTGTTGAAAAACCACTTTTCGCACTTGTGTTAGTGTTGAAAAACCACTTTTCGCACTTGTGTTGGTGCAGGAAACCACTTTTGCACTTGTATTAGTGTGGAAAAAACACTTTTTGCACTTGTGATAGTGTTGAAAAACCACTTTTCGCACTTGTGTTAGTGTTGAAAAACCACTTTTCGCACTTGTGTTAGTGTTGAAAAACCACTTTTCGCACTTGTGTTGGTGCAGGAAACCACTTTTGCACTTGTATTAGTGTGGAAAAAACACTTTTTGCACTTGTGATAGTGTTGAAAAACCACTTTTCGCACTTGTGTTAGTGTTGAAAAACAACTTTTCACACTTGTGTTGGTACAGGAAACCACTTTTGCACTTGTATTAGTGAGGAAAAACCACTTTTCGCACTTGTGTTAGTGTTGAAAAACCACTTTTCGCACTTGTGTTAGTGTTGAAAAACCACTTTTCGCACTTGTGTTGGTGCAGAAAACCACTTTTGCACTTGTATTAGTATGGAAAAACAACTTTTCGCACTTGTGTTGGTGCAGGAAACCACTTTTGCACTTGTATTAGTGTGGAAAAAACACTTTTTGCACTTGTGATAGTGTTGAAAAACCACTTTTCGCACTTGTGTTAGTGTTGAAAAACCACTTTTCGCACTTGTGTTAGTGTTGAAAAACCACTTTTCGCACTTGTGTTGGTGCAGGAAACCACTTTTGCACTTGTATTAGTGTGGAAAAAACACTTTTTGCACATGTGATAGTGTTGAAAAGCCACTTTTTGCACTTGTGTTATTGTTGAAAAACCACTTTTCGCAATTGTGTTGGTGCAGGAAACCACTTTTGCACTTGTATTAGTGTGGACAAACCACTTTTCGCACTTGTGTTAGTGTTGAAAAACCACTTTTCGCACTTGTGTTAGTGTTGAAAAACCACTTTTCGCACTTGTGTTGGTGCAGGAAACCACTTTTGCACTTGTATTAGTGTGGAAAAAACACTTTTTGCACTTGTGATAGTGTTGAAAAACCACTTTTCGCACTTGTGTTAGTGTTGAAAAACCACTTTTTGCACTTGTGTTGGTGCAGGAAACCACTTTTGCACTTGTATTAGTGAGGAAAAACCACTTTTCACACTTGTGTTAGTGTTGAAAAACCACTTTTCGCACTTGTGTTAGTGTTGAAAAACCACTTTTCGCACTTGTGTTGGTGCAGGAAACCACTTTTGCACTTGTATTAGTGTGGAAAAAACACTTTTTGCACTTGTGATAGTGTTGAAAAACCACTTTTCGCACTTGTGTTAGTGTTGAAAAACCACTTTTCGCACTTGTGTTAGTGTTGAAAAACCACTTTTCGCACTTGTGTTGGTGCAGGAAACCACTTTTGCACTTGTATTAGTGTGGAAAAAACACTTTTTGCACTTGTGATAGTGTTGAAAAACCACTTTTCGCACTTGTGTTAGTGTTGAAAAACCACTTTTCGCACTTGTGTTAGTGTTGAAAAACCACTTTTCGCACTTGTGTTGGTGCAGGAAACCACTTTTGCACTTGTATTAGTGTGGAAAAAACACTTTTTGCACTTGTGATAGTGTTGAAAAACCACTTTTCGCACTTGTGTTAGTGTTGAAAAACAACTTTTCGCACTTGTGTTGGTGCAGGAAACCACTTTTGCACTTGTATTAGTGAGGAAAAACCACTTTTCGCACTTGTGTTAGTGTTGAAAAACCACTTTTCGCACTTGTGTTAGTGTTGAAAAACCACTTTTCGCACTTGTGTTGGTGCAGAAAACCACTTTTGCACTTGTATTAGTATGGAAAAACAACTTTTCGCACTTGTGTTAGTGTTGAAAAACCACTTTTCGCACTTTTCGCACTTTTCGCACTTTTCGTGCACTTTTCGCACTTTTCGCACAAAAGCACTTGCACTGTGCACTGTGCACAAAAGCACTTGCACTGTGCACAAAAGCACTTTCGCACAAAAGCACTGTGCACTTTTGCACTTTTCGTGCACTTTTGCACTTGTATTAGTGTGGAAAAAACACTTTTTGCACTTGTGATAGTGTTGAAAAACCACTTTTCGCACTTGTGTTAGTGTTGAAAAACCACTTTTCGCACTTGTGTTGGTGCAGGAAACCACTTTTGCACTTGTATTAGTGAGGAAAAACCACTTTTCGCACTTGTGTTAGTGTTGAAAAACCACTTTTCGCACTTGTGTTAGTGTTGAAAAACCACTTTTCGCACTTGTGTTGGTGCAGGAAACCACTTTTGCACTTGTATTAGTGTGGAAAAAACACTTTTTGCACTTGTGATAGTGTTGAAAAACCACTTTTCGCACTTGTGTTAGTGTTGAAAAACCACTTTTCGCACTTGTGTTAGTGTTGAAAAACCACTTTTCGCACTTGTGTTGGTGCAGGAAACCACTTTTGCACTTGTATTAGTATGGAAAAAACACTTTTTGCACTTGTGATAGTGTTGAAAAACCACTTTTCGCACTTGTGTTAGTGTTGAAAAACCACTTTTCGCACTTGTGTTAGTGTTGAAAAACCACTTTTCGCACTTGTGTTGGTGCAGGAAACCACTTTTGCACTTGTATTAGTGTGGAAAAAACACTTTTTGCACTTGTGATAGTGTTGAAAAACCACTTTTCGCACTTGTGTTAGTGTTGAAAAACAACTTTTCGCACTTGTGTTGGTGCAGGAAACCACTTTTGCACTTGTATTAGTGAGGAAAAACCACTTTTTGCACTTGTGTTAGTGTTGAAAAACCACTTTTCGCACTTGTGTTAGTGTTGAAAAACCACTTTTCGCACTTGTGTTGGTGCAGAAAACCACTTTTGCACTTGTATTAGTATGGAAAAACAACTTTTCGCACTTGTGTTAGTGTTGAAAAACCACTTTTCGCACTTTTCGCACTTTTCGTGCACTTTTCGCACTTTTCGCACAAAAGCACTTGCACTGTGCACTGTGCACAAAAGCACTTGCACTGTGCACAAAAGCACTTTCGCACAAAAGCACTGTGCACTTTTGCACTTTTCGTGCACTTTTGCACTTGTATTAGTGTGGAAAAAACACTTTTTGCACTTGTGATAGTGTTGAAAAACCACTTTTCGCACTTGTGTTAGTGTTGAAAAACCACTTTTCGCACTTGTGTTGGTGCAGGAAACCACTTTTGCACTTGTATTAGTGTGGAAAAAACACTTTTTGCACATGTGATAGTGTTGAAAAGCCACTTTTTGCACTTGTGTTATTGTTGAAAAACCACTTTTTGCACTTGTGTTAGTGTTGAAAAACCACTTTTCGCACTTGTGTTGGTGCAGGAAACCACTTTTGCACTTGTATTAGTGTGGAAAAAACACTTTTTGCACATGTGATCGTGTTGAAAAGCCACTTTTTGCACTTGTGTTATTGTTGAAAAACCACTTTTCGCAATTGTGTTGGTGCAGGAAACCACTTTTGCACTTGTATTAGTGTGGACAAACCACTTTTCGCACTTGTGTTAGTGTTGAAAAACCACTTTTCGCACTTGTGTTAGTGTTGAAAAACCACTTTATGCACTTGTGTTGGTGCAGGAAACCACTTTTGCACTTGTATTAGTGTGGAAAAAACACTTTTTGCACTGGTGATAGTGTTGAAAAACCACTTTTCGCACTTGTGTTAGTGTTGAAAAACCACTTTTCGCACTTGTGTTGGTGCAGGAAACCACTTTTGCACTTGTATTAGTGTGGAAAAAACACTTTTTGCACTTGTATTAGTGAGGAAAAACCACTTTTCGCACTTGTGTTCGTGTTGAAAAACCACTTTTCGCACTTGTGTTAGTGTTGAAAAACCACTTTTCGCACTTGTGTTGGTGCAGGAAACCACTTTTGCACTTGTATTAGTGTGGAAAAAACACTTTTTGCACTTGTGATAGTGTTGAAAAACCACTTTTCGCACTTGTGTTAGTGTTGAAAAACCACTTTTCGCACTTGTGTTGGTGCGGAAACCACTTTTGCACTTGTATTAGTGTGGAAAAAACACTTTTTGCACTTGTGATAGTGTTGAAAAACCACTTTTCGCACTTGTGTTAGTGTTGAAAAACCACTTTTCGCACTTGTGTTAGTGTTGAAAAACCACTTTTTGCACTTGTGTTGGTGCAGGAAACCACTTTTGCACTTGTATTAGTGTGGAAAAAACACTTTTTGCACTTGTGATAGTGTTGAAAAACCACTTTTCGCACTTGTGTTAGTGTTGAAAAACAACTTTTCGCACTTGTGTTGGTGCAGGAAACCACTTTTGCACTTGTATTAGTGAGGAAAAACCACTTTTCGCACTTGTGTTAGTGTTGAAAAACCACTTTTCGCACTTGTGTTAGTGTTGAAAAACCACTTTTCGCACTTGTGTTGGTGCAGAAAACCACTTTTGCACTTGTATTAGTATGGAAAAACAACTTTTCGCACTTGTGTTAGTGTTGAAAAACCACTTTTCGCACTTGTGTTAGTGTTGAAAAACCACTTTTCGCACTTGTGTTGGTGCAGAAAACCACTTTTGCACTTGTATTAGTATGGAAAAACCACTTTTCGCACTTGTGTTACTGTTGAAAAACCACTTTTCGCACTTGTGTTACTGTTGAAAAACCACTTTTCGCACTTGTGTTAGTGTTGAAAAACCACTTTTCGCACTTGTGTTGGTGCAGGAAACCACTTTTGCACTTGTATTAGTGTGGAAAAAACACTTTTTGCACTTGTGATAGTGTTGAAAAACCAGTTTTTGCACTTGTGTTAGTGTTGAAAAACCACTTTTCGCAATTGTGTTGGTGCAGGAAACCACGTTTGCACTTGTATTAGTGTGGAAAAAACACTTTTTGCACTTCTGATATTGTTGAAAAGCCACTTTTCGCACTTGTGTTATTGTTGAAAAACCACTTTTCGCAATTGTGTTGGTGCAGGAAACCACTTTTGCACTTGAATTAGTGTGGACAAACCACTTTTTGCACTTGTGATAGTGTTGAAAAACCACTTTTCGCACTTGTGTTAGTGTTGAAAAACCACTTTTCGCACTTGTGTTGGTGCAGGAAACCACTTTTGCACTTGTATTAGTGAGGAAAAACCACTTTTCGCACTTGTGTTAGTGTTGAAAAACCACTTTTCGCACTTGTGTTAGTGTTGAAAAACCACTTTTCGCACTTGTGTTGGTGCAGGAAACCACTTTTGCACTTGTATTAGTGTGGAAAAAACACTTTTTGCACTTGTGATAGTGTTGAAAAACCACTTTTCGCACTTGTGTTAGTGTTGAAAAACCACTTTTCGCACTTGTGTTAGTGTTGAAAAACCACTTTTCGCACTTGTGTTGGTGCAGGAAACCACTTTTGCACTTGTATTAGTATGGAAAAAACACTTTTTGCACTTGTGATAGTGTTGAAAAACCACTTTTCGCACTTGTGTTAGTGTTGAAAAACCACTTTTCGCACTTGTGTTAGTGTTGAAAAACCACTTTTCGCACTTGTGTTGGTGCAGGAAACCACTTTTGCACTTGTATTAGTGTGGAAAAAACACTTTTTGCACTTGTGATAGTGTTGAAAAACCACTTTTCGCACTTGTGTTAGTGTTGAAAAACAACTTTTCGCACTTGTGTTGGTGCAGGAAACCACTTTTGCACTTGTATTAGTGAGGAAAAACCACTTTTCGCACTTGTGTTAGTGTTGAAAAACCACTTTTCGCACTTGTGTTAGTGTTGAAAAACCACTTTTCGCACTTGTGTTGGTGCAGAAAACCACTTTTGCACTTGTATTAGTATGGAAAAACAACTTTTCGCACTTGTGTTAGTGTTGAAAAACCACTTTTCGCACTTTTCGCACTTTTCGTGCACTTTTCGCACTTTTCGCACAAAAGCACTTGCACTGTGCACTGTGCACAAAAGCACTTGCACTGTGCACAAAAGCACTTTCGCACAAAAGCACTGTGCACTTTTGCACTTTTCGTGCACTTTTGCACTTGTATTAGTGTGGAAAAAACACTTTTTGCACTTGTGATAGTGTTGAAAAACCACTTTTCGCACTTGTGTTAGTGTTGAAAAACCACTTTTCGCACTTGTGTTAGTGTTGAAAAACCACTTTATGCACTTGTGTTGGTGCAGGAAACCACTTTTGCACTTGTATTAGTGTGGAAAAAACACTTTTTGCACTGGTGATAGTGTTGAAAAACCACTTTTCGCACTTGTGTTAGTGTTGAAAAACCACTTTTCGCACTTGTGTTGGTGCAGGAAACCACTTTTGCACTTGTATTAGTGTGGAAAAAACACTTTTTGCACTTGTATTAGTGAGGAAAAACCACTTTTCGCACTTGTGTTAGTGTTGAAAAACCACTTTTCGCACTTGTGTTAGTGTTGAAAAACCACTTTTCGCACTTGTGTTGGTGCAGGAAACCACTTTTGCACTTGTATTAGTGTGGAAAAAACACTTTTTGCACTTGTGGTAGTGTTGAAAAACCACTTTTCGCACTTGTGTTAGTGTTGAAAAACCACTTTTCGCACTTGTGTTAGTGTTGAAAAACCACTTTTCGCACTTGTGTTGGTGCGGAAACCACTTTTGCACTTGTATTAGTGTGGAAAAAACACTTTTTGCACTTGTGATAGTGTTGAAAAACCACTTTTCGCACTTGCGTTAGTGTTGAAAAACCACTTTTCGCACTTGTGTTAGTGTTGAAAAACGACTTTTTGCACTTGTGTTGGTGCAGGAAACCACTTTTGCACTTGTATTAGTGTGGAAAAAACACTTTTTGCACTTGTGATAGTGTTGAAAAACCACTTTTCGCACTTGTGTTAGTGTTGAAAAACAACTTTTCGCACTTGTGTTGGTGCAGGAAACCACTTTTGCACTTGTATTAGTATGGAAAAACAACTTTTCGCACTTGTGTTAGTGTTGAAAAACCACTTTTCGCACTTGTGTTAGTGTTGAAAAACCACTTTTCGCACTTGTGTTGGTGCAGAAAACCACTTTTGCACTTGTATTAGTATGGAAAAACCACTTTTCACACTTGTGTTACTGTTGAAAAACCACTTTTCGCACTTGTGTTAGTGTTGAAAAACCACTTTTCGCACTTGTGTTGGTGCAGGAAACCACTTTTGCACTTGTATTAGTGTGGAAAAAACACTTTTTGCACTTGTGATAGTGTTGAAAAACCACTTTTCGCACTTGTGTTAGTGTTGAAAAACCACTTTTCGCACTTGTGTTGGTGCAGGAAATCACTTTTGCACTTGTATTAGTGTGGAAAAACCACTTTTCGCACTTGTGTTAGTGTTGAAAAACCACTTTTCGCACTTGTGTTAGTGTTGAAAAACCACTTTTCGCACTTGTGCTGGTGCAGTAAACCACTTTTGCACTTGTATTAGTGTGGAAAAACCACTTTTCGCACTTGTGTTAGTGTTGAAAAACCACTTTTCGCACTTGTGTTGGTGTTGAAAAACCACTTTTCGCACTTGTGTTGGTGCAGGAAACCACTTTTGCACTTGTATTAGTGTGGAAAAAACACTTTTTGCACTTGTGATAGTGTTGAAAAACCACTTTTCGCACTTGTGTTAGTGTTGAAAAACCACTTTTCGCACTTGTGTTAGTGTTGAAAAACCACTTTTCGCACTTATGTTGGTGCAGGAAACCACTTTTGCACTTGTATTAGTGTGGAAAAAACACTTTTTGCACTTGTGATAGTGATGAAAAACCACTTTACGCACTTGTGTTAGTGTTGAAAAACCACTTTTCGCACTTGTGTTGGTGCAGGAAACCACTTTTGCATTTGTATTAGTGTGGAAAAAACACTTTTCGCACTTGTGTTAGTGTTGAAAAACCACTTTTCGCACTTGTGTTAGTGTTGAAAAACCACTTTTCACACTTGTGTTGGTGCAGGAAACCACTTTTGCACTTGTATTAGTGTGGAAAAACCACTTTTCGCACTTGTGTTAGTGTTGAAAAACCACTTTTTGCACTTGTGTTGGTGCAGGAAACCACTTTTGCACTTGTATTAGTGTGGAAAAAACACTTTTTGCACTTGTGATAGTGTTGAAAAACCACTTTTCGCACTTGTGTTAGTGTTGAAAAACCAATTTTGGCACTTGTGTTAGTGTTGAAAAACCACTTTTCACACTTGTGTTGGTGCAGGAAACCACTTTTGCACTTGTATTAGTGTGGAAAAAACACTTTTTGCACTTGTGATAGTGTTGAAAAACCACTTTTCGCACTTGTGTTAGTGTTGAAAAACCACTTTTCACACTTGTGTTAGTTTTGAAAAATCACTTTTCGCACTTGTGTTGGTGCAGGAAACCACTTTTGCACTTGTATTAGTGTGGAAAAACCACTTTTCGCACTTGTGTTAGTGTTGAAAAACCACTTTTCGCACTTGTGTTAGTGTTGAAAAACCACTTTTCGTACTTGTGTTGGTGCAGGAAACCACTTTTGCACTTGTATTAGTGTGGAAAAAACACTTTTTGCACTTGTGATAGTGTTGAAAAACCACTTTTTGCACTTGTGTTATTGTTGAAAAACCACTTTTCGCAATTGTGTTGGTGCAGGAAACCACTTTTGCACTTGTATTAGTGTGGACAAACCACTTTTCGCACTTGTGTTAGTGTTGAAAAACCACTTTTCGCACTTGTGTTAGTGTTGAAAAACCACTTTATGCACTTGTGTTGGTGCAGGAAACCACTTTTGCACTTGTATTAGTGTGGAAAAAATACTTTTTGCACTTGTGATAGTGTTGAAAAACCACTTTTCGCACTTGTGTTAGTGTTGAAAAACCACTTTTCGCACTTGTGTTGGTGCAGGAAACCACTTTTGCACTTGTATTAGTGTGGAAAAAACACTTTTTGCACTTGTGATAGTGTTGAAAAACCACTTTTCACACTTGTGTTAGTGTTGAAAAACCACTTTTCGCACTTGTGTTGGTGCAGGAAACCACTTTTGCACTTGTATTAGTGTGGAAAAACCACTTTTCACACTTGTGTTAGTGTTGAAAAACCACTTTTCACACTTGTGTTAGTGTTGAAAAACCACTTTTCGCACTTGGGTTAGTGTTGAAAAACCACTTTTCGCAATTGTGTTGGTGCAGGAAACCACTTTTGCACTTGTATTAGTGTGGAAAAAATACTTTTCGCACTTGTGTTAGTATTGAAAAACCACTTTTCGCACTTGTGTTAGTGTTGAAAAACCACTTTTCGCACTTGTGTTGGTGCAGGAAATCACTTTTGCACTTGTATTAGTGGAAAAACCACTTTTCGCACTTGTGTTAGTGTTCAAAAACCACTTTTCGCACTTGTGTTAGTGTTGAAAAACCACTTTTCGCACTTGTGTTAGTGTTGAAAAACCACTTTTTGCACTTGTATTAGTGTTGAAAAACCACTTTTCGCACTTGTGTTGGTGCAGGAAACCACTTTTGCACTTGTATTAGTGTGGAAAAACCACTTTTCGCACTTGTGTTAGTGTTGAAAAACCACTTTTCGCACTTGTGTTAGTGTTGGAAAACCACTTTTCGCACTCGTGTTGGTGCAGGAAACCACTTTTGCACTTGTATTAGTGTGGAAAAAACACTTTTTGCACTTGTGATAGTGTTGAAAAACCACTTTTCGCACTTGTGTTAGTGTTGAAAAACCACTTTTCGCACTTGTGTTGGTGCAGGAAACCACTTTTGCACTTGTATTAGTGTGGAAAAAACACTTTTTGCACTTGTGATAGTGTTGAAAAACCACTTTTCGCACTTGTGTTAGTGTTGAAAAACCACTTTTCGCACTTGTGTTAGTGTTGAAAAACCACTTTTCGCACTTGTGTTGGTGCAGGAAACCACTTTTGCACTTGTATTAGTGTGGAAAAAACACTTTTTGCACTTGTGATAGTGTTGAAAAACCACTTTTCGCACTTGTGTTAGTGTTGAAAAACCACTTTTCGCACTTGTGTTGGTGCAGGAAACCACTTTTGCACTTGTATTAGTGAGGAAAAACCACTTTTCGCACTTGTGTTAGTGTTGAAAAACCACTTTTCACACTTGTGTTGGTGCAGGAAACCACTTTTGCACTTGTATTAGTGTGGAAAAAACACTTTTTGCACTTGTGATAGTGTTGAAAAACCACTTTTCGCACTTGTGTTAGTGTTGAAAAACCACTTTTCACACTTGTGTTAGTGTTGAAAAATCACTTTTCGCACTTGTGTTGGTGCAGGAAACCACTTTTGCACTTGTATTAGTGTGGAAAACCACTTTTCGCACTTGTTTTAGTGTTGAAAAACCACTTTTCGCACTTGTGTTAGTGTTGAAAAACCACTTTTCGTACTTGTGTTGGTGCAGGAAACCACTTTTGCACTTGTATTAGTGTGGAAAAAACACTTTTTGCACTTGTGATAGTGTTGAAAAACCACTTTTCGCACTTGTGTTAGTGTTGAAAAACCACTTTTCGCAATTGTGTTGGTGCAGGAAACCACTTTTGCACTTGTATTATTGTGGAAAAAACACTTTTTGCACTTGTGATAGTGTTGAAAAGCCACTTTTCGCACTTGTGTTATTGTTGAAAAACCACTTTTCGCAATTGTGTTGGTGCAGGAAACCACTTTTGCACTTGTATTAGTGTGGACAAACCACTTTTCGCACTTGTGTTAGTGTTGAAAAACCACTTTTCGCACTTGTGTTAGTGTTGAAAAACCACTTTATGCACTTGTGTTGGTGCAGGAAACCACTTTTGCACTTGTATTAGTGTGGAAAAAACACTTTTTGCACTTGTGATAGTGTTGAAAAACCACTTTTCGCACTTGTGTTAGTGTTGAAAAACCACTTTTCGCACTTGTGTTGGTGCAGGAAACCACTTTTGCACTTGTATTAGTGTGGAAAAAACACTTTTTCCACTTGTGATAGTGTTGAAAAACCACTTTTCACACTTGTGTTAGTGTTGAAAAAACACTTTTCGCACTTGTGTTGGTGCAGGAAACCACTTTTGCACTTGTATTAGTGTGGAAAAAAACCACTTTTCGCACTTGCGTTAGTGTTGAAAAACCACTTTTCGCACTTGTGTTAGTGTTGAAAAACCATTTTTCGCACTTGTGTTATTGTTGAAAAACCACTTTTCGCAATTGTGTTGGTGCAGGAAACCACTTTTGCACTTGTATTAGTGTGGAAAAAACACTTTTTGCACTGGTGATAGTGTTGAAAAACCACTTTTCGCACTTGTGTTAGTGTTGAAAAACCACTTTTCGCACTTGTGTTGGTGCAGGAAACCACTTTTGCACTTGTATTAGTGTGGAAAAAACACTTTTTGCACTTGTATTAGTGAGGAAAAACCACTTTTCGCACTTGTGTTAGTGTTGAAAAACCACTTTTCGCACTTGTGTTAGTGTTGAAAAACCACTTTTCGCACTTGTGTTGGTGCAGGAAACCACTTTTGCACTTGTATTAGTGTGGAAAAAACACTTTTTGCACTTGTGGTAGTGTTGAAAAACCACTTTTCGCACTTGTGTTAGTGTTGAAAAACCACTTTTCGCACTTGTGTTAGTGTTGAAAAACCACTTTTCGCACTTGTGTTGGTGCGGAAACCACTTTTGCACTTGTATTAGTGTGGAAAAAACACTTTTTGCACTTGTGATAGTGTTGAAAAACCACTTTTCGCACTTGCGTTAGTGTTGAAAAACCACTTTTCGCACTTGTGTTAGTGTTGAAAAACGACTTTTTGCACTTGTGTTGGTGCAGGAAACCACTTTTGCACTTGTATTAGTGTGGAAAAAACACTTTTTGCACTTGTGATAGTGTTGAAAAACCACTTTTCGCACTTGTGTTAGTGTTGAAAAACAACTTTTCGCACTTGTGTTGGTGCAGGAAACCACTTTTGCACTTGTATTAGTGAGGAAAAACCACTTTTCGCACTTGTGTTAGTGTTGAAAAACCACTTTTCGCACTTGTGTTAGTGTTGAAAAACCACTTTTCGCACTTGTGTTGGTGCAGAAAACCACTTTTGCACTTGTATTAGTATGGAAAAACAACTTTTCGCACTTGTGTTAGTGTTGAAAAACCACTTTTCGCACTTGTGTTAGTGTTGAAAAACCACTTTTCGCACTTGTGTTGGTGCAGAAAACCACTTTTGCACTTGTATTAGTATGGAAAAACCACTTTTCACACTTGTGTTACTGTTGAAAAACCACTTTTCGCACTTGTGTTAGTGTTGAAAAACCACTTTTCGCACTTGTGTTGGTGCAGGAAACCACTTTTGCACTTGTATTAGTGTGGAAAAAACACTTTTTGCACTTGTGATAGTGTTGAAAAACCACTTTTCGCACTTGTGTTAGTGTTGAAAAACCACTTTTCGCACTTGTGTTGGTGCAGGAAATCACTTTTGCACTTGTATTAGTGTGGAAAAACCACTTTTCGCACTTGTGTTAGTGTTGAAAAACCACTTTTCGCACTTGTGTTAGTGTTGAAAAACCACTTTTCGCACTTGTGCTGGTGCAGTAAACCACTTTTGCACTTGTATTAGTGTGGAAAAACCACTTTTCGCACTTGTGTTAGTGTTGAAAAACCACTTTTCGCACTTGTGTTGGTGTTGAAAAACCACTTTTCGCACTTGTGTTGGTGCAGGAAACCACTTTTGCACTTGTATTAGTGTGGAAAAAACACTTTTTGCACTTGTGATAGTGTTGAAAAACCACTTTTCGCACTTGTGTTAGTGTTGAAAAACCACTTTTCGCACTTGTGTTAGTGTTGAAAAACCACTTTTCGCACTTATGTTGGTGCAGGAAACCACTTTTGCACTTGTATTAGTGTGGAAAAAAACACTTTTTGCACTTGTGATAGTGATGAAAAACCACTTTACGCACTTGTGTTAGTGTTGAAAAACCACTTTTCGCACTTGTGTTGGTGCAGGAAACCACTTTTGCATTTGTATTAGTGTGGAAAAAACACTTTTCGCACTTGTGTTAGTGTTGAAAAACCACTTTTCGCACTTGTGTTAGTGTTGAAAAACCACTTTTCACACTTGTGTTGGTGCAGGAAACCACTTTTGCACTTGTATTAGTGTGGAAAAACCACTTTTCGCACTTGTGTTAGTGTTGAAAAACCACTTTTTGCACTTGTGTTGGTGCAGGAAACCACTTTTGCACTTGTATTAGTGTGGAAAAAACACTTTTTGCACTTGTGATAGTGTTGAAAAACCACTTTTCGCACTTGTGTTAGTGTTGAAAAACCAATTTTGGCACTTGTGTTAGTGTTGAAAAACCACTTTTCACACTTGTGTTGGTGCAGGAAACCACTTTTGCACTTGTATTAGTGTGGAAAAAACACTTTTTGCACTTGTGATAGTGTTGAAAAACCACTTTTCGCACTTGTGTTAGTGTTGAAAAACCACTTTTCACACTTGTGTTAGTTTTGAAAAATCACTTTTCGCACTTGTGTTGGTGCAGGAAACCACTTTTGCACTTGTATTAGTGTGGAAAAACCACTTTTCGCACTTGTGTTAGTGTTGAAAAACCACTTTTCGCACTTGTGTTAGTGTTGAAAAACCACTTTTCGTACTTGTGTTGGTGCAGGAAACCACTTTTGCACTTGTATTAGTGTGGAAAAAACACTTTTTGCACTTGTGATAGTGTTGAAAAACCACTTTTTGCACTTGTGTTATTGTTGAAAAACCACTTTTCGCAATTGTGTTGGTGCAGGAAACCACTTTTGCACTTGTATTAGTGTGGACAAACCACTTTTCGCACTTGTGTTAGTGTTGAAAAACCACTTTTCGCACTTGTGTTAGTGTTGAAAAACCACTTTATGCACTTGTGTTGGTGCAGGAAACCACTTTTGCACTTGTATTAGTGTGGAAAAAATACTTTTTGCACTTGTGATAGTGTTGAAAAACCACTTTTCGCACTTGTGTTAGTGTTGAAAAACCACTTTTCGCACTTGTGTTGGTGCAGGAAACCACTTTTGCACTTGTATTAGTGTGGAAAAAACACTTTTTGCACTTGTGATAGTGTTGAAAAACCACTTTTCACACTTGTGTTAGTGTTGAAAAACCACTTTTCGCACTTGTGTTGGTGCAGGAAACCACTTTTGCACTTGTATTAGTGTGGAAAAACCACTTTTCACACTTGTGTTAGTGTTGAAAAACCACTTTTCACACTTGTGTTAGTGTTGAAAAACCACTTTTCGCACTTGGGTTAGTGTTGAAAAACCACTTTTCGCAATTGTGTTGGTGCAGGAAACCACTTTTGCACTTGTATTAGTGTGGAAAAAATACTTTTCGCACTTGTGTTAGTATTGAAAAACCACTTTTCGCACTTGTGTTAGTGTTGAAAAACCACTTTTCGCACTTGTGTTGGTGCAGGAAACCACTTTTGCACTTGTATTAGTGGAAAAACCACTTTTCGCACTTGTGTTAGTGTTCAAAAACCACTTTTCGCACTTGTGTTAGTGTTGAAAAACCACTTTTCGCACTTGTGTTAGTGTTGAAAAACCACTTTTTGCACTTGTATTAGTGTTGAAAAACCACTTTTCGCACTTGTGTTGGTGCAGGAAACCACTTTTGCACTTGTATTAGTGTGGAAAAACCACTTTTCGCACTTGTGTTAGTGTTGAAAAACCACTTTTCGCACTTGTGTTAGTGTTGGAAAACCACTTTTCGCACTCGTGTTGGTGCAGGAAACCACTTTTGCACTTGTATTAGTGTGGAAAAAACACTTTTTGCACTTGTGATAGTGTTGAAAAACCACTTTTCGCACTTGTGTTAGTGTTGAAAAACCACTTTTCGCACTTGTGTTGGTGCAGGAAACCACTTTTGCACTTGTATTAGTGTGGAAAAAACACTTTTTGCACTTGTGATAGTGTTGAAAAACCACTTTTCGCACTTGTGTTAGTGTTGAAAAACCACTTTTCGCACTTGTGTTAGTGTTGAAAAACCACTTTTCGCACTTGTGTTGGTGCAGGAAACCACTTTTGCACTTGTATTAGTGTGGAAAAAACACTTTTTGCACTTGTGATAGTGTTGAAAAACCACTTTTCGCACTTGTGTTAGTGTTGAAAAACCACTTTTCGCACTTGTGTTGGTGCAGGAAACCACTTTTGCACTTGTATTAGTGAGGAAAAACCACTTTTCGCACTTGTGTTAGTGTTGAAAAACCACTTTTCACACTTGTGTTGGTGCAGGAAACCACTTTTGCACTTGTATTAGTGTGGAAAAAACACTTTTTGCACTTGTGATAGTGTTGAAAAACCACTTTTCGCACTTGTGTTAGTGTTGAAAAACCACTTTTCACACTTGTGTTAGTGTTGAAAAATCACTTTTCGCACTTGTGTTGGTGCA